>NC_137356.1:1631410-1828910 GCF_965287045.1 Carcharhinus amblyrhynchos
GACTTACTTAGGTAATGGTAGGGCGTTGGAGAGAGTTACAGAACAAAGAGCTCTAGGGGTACAGGTTCATAGCTCCTTGAAAGTGATGCCACTGGGCAGAGTGGTGAAGAAGGCATTTGGCATGCTTGGTTTCATCGGTCAGAACATTGAGTACAAGAGTTGAAGTCTTGAAGTTGTACAAGACATTGGTAAGGCCACACTTGGAATACTGTGTCCTGTTCTGGTCACCCTATTATAGGAAGGATATTATTGACCTAGAAAGAATGCAGAAAAGATTTACTAGGATGCTACTGGGACATGATGGTTTAAGTTATAAGGAGAGGCTGGATAGACTGGGACTTTTTTTCTCTGGAGTGTAGGAGGCTGAGGGGTGATCTTACACAGATCTATAAAATAATAAGGGTCATAGATAAGGTAGATAGTCAAGATCTTTTCCCAAGGTAGGGGAGTCTAAAACTACAGGGCGTAGGTTTAAGATGAAAGGCAAGAGATACAAAAAGGTCCAGAGGGGCAATATTTTCACACAGAGGGTGGGTCTGGAACGAGCTGCCAGCTGGTAGTGGTAGAGGCGAGTACAACTTTGTCTTTTAAAAAGCATTTAGATAGTTACATGGGTATAGAGGGATATGGGCCAAATGCGGGAATTGGGATTAGTTTAATGGTAAAAACTGGGTGGCATGGACAAGTTGAGCTGAAAGGCCTGTTTCCATACTGTAAACCTCTGAGTCACTGACCCCCACGCATGCACATACAGTCACACACCTTCCCATGTGCACACACATGCACTCACTGACCCATAGATAGACACACACACACACACAGGATGAGTGCGACTGTCACTTACCTGGTAGATGTTGAACAGTCTGTGTCAGATCCACATGAAAACTGAGTAGAATCAGCAGCAGAGCAGTGAGCATCATTCTCCCACTGGATCTTCCCAAATCCTCTTCCTAAAGTAACTGAGAGACTGCTGCACTCATTGGCTCCAAATCCTCTCCAGTATCAGCCTCACTGCTATTTCCTTCACCGTTGCAGGAATTGTGCAATGGAACGAGGGAATTGGAGTATTTAAAGCAAATCTCCATCCTACATCCTCACACTGACATATTTCATCTGACATTCCTGGCATGACTACGCTGTGAGGTGCTGGGTCTGAACTGGTCCAAATACCTCAGCTTACAGAACGATGCTGAACCCAGCCCAGCTCCCAGCCACTGATTCATCAGGTACAGGATACGTTACCCACAGAGACCAGGAGGGGCAGCACAAGGGCCAGAGGGCCTGGGGAATAGGGGGTGGGATTGGGGGGGGTGCGAGGAGCGGGATGGGGGGGGAGTGAGGGGGCGGAGTGGGGGGGGGGTGAGATTGGGGGGGGGGGGGCGGTGAGAGGCAGACGGTCTCACATTCTTAAGCCCCAAGGTGGGGGAAAATGGCTTCCTGATCCCTCCTGTCTGTTATTTTTAAAAGACACTTTCTGAAATGTCTCAGCCATGGCTGATTGGGAGAATTCTTGCCTGTAATATAGCATTGTGGGTTGAGGCATTAGTTGAGATTTAACCCACAATCCAAATGGATCCACCATAATCCAGCTGAGAAGCAGTCCAGACTCAGTAAACCCTGGACAACATCCTGGTTTGGGCTGACAAGTCCATTCACACCACACAAGTATCACGCAATGACCAGCTCCAACAGGAGAGGATCTAACTATCGCTCCTTGACATTCAACAGCCTTACCGACGCAAATCCCCGACTATCAACATTCTGGGGGTTACCACTGACCAGAAACTGAACTGGACTAGCTATATAAATACTGTGGCTACCAGAACAGATCAGAAGCTGGGAATCCTGTGGTAAGTACCTCACCTCCTGATGCCCTCCCCCCCAACCCGCCCAATCCTGTCCATTGTCTACAAGGCACAAGTCAGGAGTGTGTTGGAATAGTCTCCACTCGCCTGGATGGGGGCTGCTCCAACACTGAAGAAGCTCAACACCATCCAGGACAAAGCAGCCCCACTTGATTGGCCCCCCCATCCACAAACATCCACTCCCTCCACCACCAACACTCAGTAACAGCAGTGTGTACTATTGACAAGAGACACTGCAAGAACACAGCAAGGCTCCTTAGGCAGCACCTTCCATCGAGAGTAGCAGATCCCTGGTAATTACATTGCCATTCCTTCACTGTCACTGCATCAAAATACTGGAATTTCCTCCCTAACAGCACTGTGGGTGTACCTACACTACATGGACTGTAACAGCTCAAAAAGGCAGCTCACCACCCCCTCCTCAAAGGTAATTAGGAATCAAAAAAGCATGCCCCCCCCACTGTGCCTCAGAGCCGATTACAGGCCCGTCAGGCTGCAGTGCCATGTACACAATTCGGTTGCTCATTTTGCTGAAGTATTTCATTAGTTGTGAAGTATTTGGGCTCCAGTAGGGGGGAGGTTCTCGATGTCCATCAAGTCTGGATCCTGATGGATCCACTTTCTCCAAAAACTGGATACAAAACCTTAACCAAATAACCCAGAGACTGGCAGCAAGCTATTCAACCACAGGTAGCATCACAATAAAGTCTAACGGTGTTGCTAACTGATATCCAGCACACTCATTCCCCAACACTAAACAGGAATAAGGAGCAGGGTCCCGGGAATCACAGGTTAGGGTTAAAACGGGGAGCTATCAGTTATCCTGAATTGTGATAGAGACTCTTAGAGAGGTAGACAGACGCTTGTGAGAGTGCAGGGTACGGATATCAGATTGAAACTGTTATATCGCTCACACACACAGTGTGCTTTTGAAATCTACAATACTTTGAAATGTTTTCTTAAATTTCCCCGGTGTATCCCTGCAGACAGTGCTCGGAAATCCCTCAGCGAGTGACAGCAACTTCATGTCACACAAATCACTCGCCTGGGTCAGGAACAACGCTTTCCTCCACAACCAACCCTCAATGCAGAGGAGCAGCCGCCAGCCACAGGCATCGGGAGGGGAGGGAGGGAGGGAGTGAGGGAGTGAGGGAGGGGAAGGGAGGGGAGGAGATGGGTGTGAGGGAGGGAGTGAGGGAGGGGAAGGGAGCAGAGGGGGAGAGGGGAGGGAGGGGAGGAGATGGGTGTGAGGGAGTGAGGGAGGGGAGGGAGGGGAGGAGATGGGTGTGAGGGAGGGAGTGAGGGAGGGGAAGGGAGCAGAGGGGGAGAGGGGAGGGAGGGGAGGAGATGGGTGTGAGGGAGTGAGGGAGGGGAAGGGAGCAGAGGGGGAGAGGGGAGGGAGTGAGGGAGGGGAAGGGAGCAGAGGGGGAGAGGGGAGGGAGTGAGGGGAGGAGATGGGTGTGAGGGAGGGAGTGAGGGAGGGGAAGGGAGCAGAGGGGGAGAGGGGAGGGAGTGAGGGGAGGAGATGGGTGTGAGGTGAGCAAAGGGGCTTGGAGGAATGAGGTGAGGGAGAGTGAGGAGACCATTCAGAGCTGACCTCAGAAAGCGGGGGACTGTCCTTGGTCCGAGGGGAGGGTCTGACTCCTCAGTCAAGGTGAGGAAACTGGCCCCAAGGTGCTGGAATCACAGGAATAACTCACCCGGGTCAGAGTGTGGATCACTCAGTGACTGCTCACAAACTCAGACCCACAACAACCTCAGGCATCCCAGCGGGAAGGGGATTAATCCCAGTGATGCCCACTGCTCCTTCTGATCCTGAAATCACTCGGAAAATTCCTCCTGTCAGGAAGAAGGATGTGTTGGATGGAATCTGGGGAAATATCCCAGAACGAGAGAAAATTCTTTCCAGAGTCCAGCACCTTCACCCAGGAGCCAAAGAACCACCACAGCAAGCGCCAACCTTAAACATCTGCAACACAATCTGATTCTGGTACACACTGTCCCGCGTACACGCCGTCCCGTATACACAATGCCCCATGTACACACAACCCCATATACAGTGCTCCGCGTACAAGCCGCCCCGTATACACACTGTCCCATGTCCACGCAACCCCGTATACACAATGCCTGCATACACCCCATGCACACAGTGCCCTGTGTGCACACCGCCACGTACACACACTGCTCTGTGTACACTCCACCCCGCATACACACTGCCCTGTGCATATGCAGCCACGCGTACACGCCGCCCAGTGTACATGCCGCCCCATATACACAGTGCCCTGTGTACACGCCGCCCTGGATACACTGTGGCCCGCACACACGCCATCTTGTGTATATGCTGCCCTGTACATATGCTACCCCACATACACGCCACCCCATGTATAGCTCTTCATCTGCAGAGAAACTCTTTGCTTTCTGTGTAAATGGTTAAATTCTTCTGTTCCACACACAGGCACACACATGTACAAGTAGACACACAGTGACAGAGACACGGGGGGCACACACACACAGGGACAAGTAGACACACAGTGACAGAGACACAGGGCACACACACACACAGGGACAAGTAGACACACAGTGACAGAGACACAGGGCACACACACACACATGTACAAGTAGACACACAGTGACAGAGACACAGGGCACACACACACACAGGGACAAGTAGACACACAGTGACAGAGACACAGGGCACACACACACACATGTACAAGTAGACACACAGTGACAGAGACACAGGGCACACACACACATGTACAAGTAGACACACAGTGACAGAGACACAGGGCACACACACACACATGTACAAGTAGACACACAGTGACAGAGACACAGGGCACACACACACACATGTACAAGTAGACACACAGTGACAGAGACACGGGCACACACACACACATGTACAAGTAGACACACAGGACAGAGACACAGGGCACACACACACATGTACAAGTAGACACACAGTGACAGAGACACAGGGCACACACACACACATGTACAAGTAGACACACAGTGACAGAGACACGGGGGGCACACACACACACAGGCACACACATGTACAAGTAGAGACACGGGACACACACACAGGCACACACATGTACAAGTAGACACACAGTGACAGAGACACAGGGCACACACACACACAGGGACAAGTAGACACACAGTGACAGAGACACAGGGCACACACACACACATGTACAAGTAGACACACAGTGACAGAGACACAGGGCACACACACACACATGTACAAGTAGACACACAGTGACAGAGACACAGGGGCACACACACACACATGTACAAGTAGACACACAGTGACAGAGACACAGGGCACACACACACACATGTCCAAGTAGACACACAGTGACAGAGACACAGGGCACACACACACACAGGGACAAGTAGACACACAGTGACAGAGACACAGGGCACACACACACACATGTCCAAGTAGACACACAGTGACAGAGACACAGGGCACACACACACACATGTACAAGTAGACACACAGTGACAGAGACACAGGGCACACACACACACATGTACAAGTAGACACACAGTGACAGAGACACAGGGCACACACACACACATGTACAAGTAGACACACAGTGACAGAGACACAGGGCACACACACACACATGTACAAGTAGACACACAGTGACAGAGACACAGGGCACACACACACACAGGGACAAGTAGACACACAGTGACAGACACAGGGCACACACACACACATGTACAAGTAGACACACAGTGACAGAGACACAGGGCACACACACACACATGTACAAGTAGACACACAGTGACAGAGACACAGGGCACACACACACACATGTACAAGTAGACACACAGTGACAGAGACACAGGGCACACACACACACAGGGACAAGTAGACACACAGTGACAGAGACATGGGGCGCACACACATACACACACACACACAGGCACACACATGTACAAGTAGAGACACGGGACACACACACAGGCACACATGTGGACAAGTAGACACACAGTGACAGAGACACGGGCACACACACACACATGTACAAGCAGACACACAGTGACAGAGACACAGGGCACACACACACACATGTACAAGTAGACACACAGTGACAGAGACACAGGGCACACACACACACAGGGACAAGTAGACACACAGTGACAGAGACATGGGGCGCACACACATACACACACACACACAGGCACACACATGTACAAGTAGAGACACGGGACACACACACAGGCACACATGTGGACAAGTAGACACACAGTGACAGAGACACGGGGCACACACACACACAGGGACAAGTAGACACACAGTGACAGAGACATGGGGCACACATAGGCACACGCATGTACAAGTGGACACAGTGACACGGAGACATGCATACATAGGCACACATACACACAGTGATGTGCAAATAGTGACATGCACACACGCATATGGCCATTCAGCATGTCACCACAACTCTCACCATTCTCTACAGATGTATCACAGAAAACATCCTTCCTGAATGGATCAAAGCTCAGGCTCTGCCCGAAACAACAATACACTACAAAGGGCAGACCATCACTCAAACCTCACCCTCAGGGGTGTGGGGGGGGGGAGACGTGGGTGTGAGATGGAGGAGGGGGGGGCCTCTCTCTCTCTCTCTCACACACACATGCACCCTCTCTCACACACACACACCCTCTCTCACACACACACGCCCTCTCTCACACACACACACCCTCTCTCACATACACACACCCTCTCTCACACACACACACCCTCTCTCTCACACAGACACACACCCTCTCTCACACACACACACCCTCTCTCACACACACACGCCCTCTCTCACACACACACACCCTCTCTCACACACACACGCCCTCTCTCTCGCCCTCTCTCACACACACACACCCTCTCTCACACACACACACTCTCTCTCACACACACACACCCTCTCTCACACACACACGCCCTCTCTCACACACACACACCCTCTCTCACACACACACGCCCTCTCTCACACACACACACACCCTCTCTCACACACACACACACCCTCTCTCACACACACACACACCCTCTCTCACACACACACACACCCTCTCTCACACACACACACACCCTCTCTCACACACACACACACCCTCTCTCACACACACACACGCCCTCTCTCACACACACACGCCCTCTCTCACACACACACGCCCTCTCTCACACACACACCCTCTCTCACACACACACGCCCTCTCTCACACACACACACACCCTCTCTCACACACACACACGCCCTCTCTCACACACACACGCCCTCTCTCACACACACACGCCCTCTCTCACACACACACACACCCTCTCTCACACACACACACACCCTCTCTCACACACACACACACCCTCTCTCACACACACACACACCCTCTCACACACACACACACACGCCCTCTCACACACACACACACCCTCTGTCACACACACACGCCCTCTCTCACACACACAAACCCTCTCTCACACACACACACACCCTCTCTCACACACACACACACCCGCTCACACACACACACACACACGCCCTCTCACACACACACACACCCTCTGTCACACACACACACCCTCTCACACACACACACATGCCCTCTCACACACACACACACCCTCTGTCACACACACACGCCCTCTCACACACACACACACCCTCTGTCACACACACACGCCCTCTCTCACACACACACGCCCTCTCTCTCGCCCTCTCTCACACACTCACACCCTCTCTCTCACACACACACACACCCTCTCACCCTCTCACACACACACACACCCGCTCTCACACACACACACACACCCGCTCTCACACACACACACACACCCGCTCTCACACACACACACACACCCGCTCTCACACACACACACACACCCGCTCTCACACACACACACACCATCTCACCCTCTCACACACCCGCTCTCACACACACACACACCCTCTCTCACACACACACACACCCTCTGTCACACACACACGCCCTCTCACACACACACACCCTTTCTCACACACACACACCCTCTCTCACACACACACGCCCTCTCTCACACACACACGCCCTCTCTCACACACACACGCCCTCTCTCACACACACACGCCCTCTCTCACACACACACACCCTCTCTCTCACACACACACACACACCCTCTCACACACACACTCACCCTCTCACACACACACACACCCTCTCACACACACACACACCCTCTCACACACACACACGCCCTCTCACACACACACACACCCTCTCTCACACACACACACCCTCTCTCTCGCCCTCTCTCACACACTCACACCCTCTCTCTCACACACACACACCCTCTCACCCTCTCACACACACACACGCCCTCTCTCACACACACACGCCCTCTCTCACACACACACGCCCTCTCTCACACACACACGCCCTCTCTCACACACACACGCCCTCTCTCACACACACACGCCCTCTCTCACACACACACACCCTCTCTCACACACACACGCCCTCTCTCACACACACACGCCCTTCTCACACACACACGCCCGCTCTCACACACACACACCCTCTCTCTCACACACACACACACCCTCTCTCTCACACACACACACACCCTCTCTCACACACACACTCTCTCTCACACACACACTCTCTCTCACACACACACACCCTCTCTCACACACACACACCCTCTCTCACACACACACACCCTCTCTCACACACACACGCCCTCTCTCACACACACACACTCTCTCTCACACACACACACCCTCTCTCTCACACACACACCCTCTCTCACACACACACCCTCTCTCACACACACACACACCCTCTCTCACACACACACACCCTCTCTTACACACACACGCCCTCTCTCTCGCCCTCTCTCACACACACACACCCTCTCTCTCACACACACACCCTCTCTCACACACACACACCCTCTCTCACACACACACACACCCTCTCTCACACACACACACCCTCTCTTACACACACACGCCCTCTCTCTCGCCCTCTCTCACACACACACCCTCTCACACACACACTCACCCTCTCTCACACACACACACCCTCTCTCTCACACACACACACACCCTCTCTCTCACACACACACACACCCTCTCTCTCACACCACACACACCCTCTCTCACACACACACACACCCTCTCTCTCACACACACACACACCCTCTCTCTCACACACACACGCCCTCTCTCACACACACACACCCTTCTCTCACACACACACCCTCTCTCACACACACACACCCTCTCTCACACACACACACACCCTCTCTCACACACACACACCCTCTCTCTCGCGCACACACACGCCCTCTCTCACACACACACACACACCCTCTCTCTCACACACACACACACACACTCTCTCTCACACACACACACACCCTCTCTCTCACACACACACCCTCTCTCACACACACACACACACTCTCTCTCACACACACGCCCTCTCTCACACACACACACCCTCTCACACACACACACACCCTCTCACACACACCCTCTCACACACACACACACCCTCTCACACACACACACACCCTCTCTCTCACACACACACGCCCTCTCTCACACACACACGCCCTCTCTCACACACACACACCCTCTCACACACACACACCCTCTCTCTCACACACACACGCCCTCTCTCACACACACACCGCCCTCTCTCACACACACACGCCCTCTCTCACACACACACACCCTCTCTCACACACACACACACACCCTCTCTCTCACACACACACGCACCCTCTCTCTCACACACACACACACACCCTCTCACACACACACACCCTCTGTCACACACACCCTCTCGCTCACACACACCCTCTGTCACACACACACCCTCTGTCACACACACACACACCCTCTCTCTCACACACACACGCCCTTTCTCTCTCGCACACACACGCCCTCTCTCACACACACACCCTCCGTCACACACACACCCTCTGTCACACACACACGCCCTCTCTCACACACACACACGCCCTCTCTCACACACACACACACGCCCTCTCTCACACACACACACACGCCCTCTCTCACACACACACACGCCCTCTCTCTCTCACACACACACACACCCACTCTCTGTCTCACACACACACACCCACTCTCTGTCTCACACACACACAACACACGCCCTCTCTCTCTCACACACACACACACCCACTCTCTGTCTCACACACACACACCCACTCTCTGTCTCACACACACACACCCACTCTCTCTCTCACACACACCCCACTCTCTCTCACACACACACGCCCTCTCTCACACACACACACTCTCACACACACACACACCTCTCTCTCACACACACACCCTCTCTCACACACACACGCCCTCTCTCACACACACACGCCCTCTCTCACACACACACCCTCTCTCTTACACACACGCCCTCTCTCACACACACACACCCTCTCTCACACACACACACTCTCTCACACACACACCCTCTCTCACACACACACGCCCTCTCTCACACACACACGCCCTCTCTCACACACACACACACCCTCTCTCTCACACACACACACCCTCTCTCACACACACACCCTCTCTCACACACACACACCCTCTCTCACACACACACACCCTCTCTCACACACACACACACCCTCTCTCTCACACACACACCCTCTCTCTCACACACACACACCCTCTCTCTCACACACACACACTCTCTCTCACACACACACGCCCTCTCTCACACACACACGCCCTCTCTCACACACACACACTCTCTCTCACACACACACGCCCTCTCTCACACACACACGCCCGCTCTCACACACACACGCCCGCTCTCACACACACACGCCCGCTCTCACACACACACGCCCTCTCTCACACACACACACCCTCTCTCACACACACACGCCCTCTCTCACACACACACACCCTCTCTCACACACACACGCCCTCTCTCACACACACACGCCCTCTCTCACACACACACGCCCTCTCTCACACACACACACTCTCTCACACACACACGCCCGCTCTCACACACACACGCCCTCTCTCACACACACACACTCTCTCTCACACACCCACGCCCTCTCTCACACACACACACTCTCTCACACACACACGCCCGCTCTCACACACACACGCCCTCTCTCACACACACACGCCCTCTCTCACACACACACACTCTCTCTCACACACACACGCCCGCTCTCACACACACACGCCCTCTCTCACACACACACGCCCTCTCTCACACACACACACACCCTCTCTCTCACACACACACACACCCTCTCTCTCACACACACCCTCTCACACACACACACCTCTGTCACACACACCCTCTCTCACACACACCCTCTCTCACACACACACACCCTCTCTCACACACACACACACACCCTCTCTCTCACACACACACGCACCCTCTCTCTCACACACACACACACACCCTCTCACACACACACACCCTCTCTCACACACACACCCTCTGTCACACACACACCCTCTGTCACACACACCCTCTGTCACACACACGCCCTCTCTCACACACACACACCCTCTCTCACACACACACGCCCGCTCTCACACACACACGCCCTCTCTCACACACACACACTCTCTCTCACACACCCACGCCCTCTCTCACACACACACTCTCTCTCACACACACACGCCCGCTCTCACACACACACGCCCTCTCTCACACACACACGCCCTCTCTCACACACACACGCCCTCTCTCACACACACACGCCCTCTCTCACACACACACACTCTCTCTCACACACACACGCCCGCTCTCACACACACATGCCCTCTCTCACACACACACACCCTCTCTCACACACACACACACCCTCTCTCTCACACACACACACACCCTCTCTCTCACACACACACACCCTCTCTCTCACACACACACACACCCTCTCTCTCACACACACACACACCCTCTCTCTCACACACACCCTCTCTCACACACACACCCTCTCTCTCACACACACACGCACCCTCTCTCTCACACACACACACACACCCTCTCACACACACACACCCTCTGTCACACACACCCTCTCGCTCACACACACCCTCTGTCACACACACACCCTCTGTCACACACACACACACACCCTCTCTCTCACACACACACGCCCTCTCTCACACACACACCCTCCGTCACACACACCCTCTGTCACACACACACGCCCTCTCTCACACACACACACCCTCTCTCACACACACACACGCCCTCTCTCACACACACACACACCCTCTCTCTCTCACACACACACACACCCACTCTCTGTCTCACACACACACACACCCACTCTCTGTCTCACACACACACACCCTCTCTCTCACACACACACACCCACTCTCTGTCTCACACACACACACGCCCTCTCTCTCTCACACACACACACACACCCACTCTCTGTCTCACACACACACACCCACTCTCTGTCTCACACACACACACCCACTCTCTGTCTCACACACACACACCCACTCTCTGTCTCACACACACACCCTCTCTCTCTCACACACACACACCCTCTCTCTCTCACACACACACACCCTCTCTCTGTCTCTCTCTCTCACACTTTGAATTCTAGATGCTGTTATGGTGAAAGTGGGTGAATGAACTGTATAAAGTGATAATTAATCATACATTTTCACTCTGTCCTCTTATCACACTTTCTGGTTACCTTATTGAAAGGAATCCCTTTTCCTCGCGGTTACTAAACAATATAACACACCAGGCAAGGTAATCAATATCTCACTATCCCAATAACTAACAGCACCAACTTTGCCAGCCCACAAATATGCAAGAAAACTGACAGGAATGGAAGGAATTCTGATTATAGCCAAATAGGAAAATACCGGAATCTATAAATACTGGAATCTCAATAAATCAGGCCGCGGGTAAAAGTGTTTTGTTGCTTTCCATGGTCAGTAGTGTGGGGATGGCCATGTTCAGTGCTCAGATTCACTCCATTACCTGTCTGACTGCTGTCTACATCACCGGCAGATTTATGAAGGAGTTCCAGTGTGTGTTCCAGCTGCACACACACTGTCAAACGTTACAGACATGAGATTCCATGTGTAGAAAGACCAAAGACACTGCCAGTGGTTTGTTTGAGATAAACAACAGGAACGTTAAGTTTAATTTAAATTTTGAATTATTTTGTGGGACACAGGTGTTGCTGGCTGGCCAGCGTTTACTGCCCATCCCTAACTGCCTTGGAAGGAACTTGAAAGTCACCCACATTGCTGTGGTTATGGAGTTACATGTAGGCCAGACCTGGTAATTTGGGCAGATTTCCTTCCCTAAAGGTCATTAGTGAATCAGATGGATTTTTCCGACAATCGACAATGGGTTTCATGGTCATCCTGGTAAGATTCTTAACTCCAGATAGTTTTTAATTCAATTCAAATTCCACCACCTGCCTGATTTGATCTGATTTATTATTGTCACATGTATTAGTACAGATGGAAAATATTGTTTCTTGCCCAATACAGACAAAGCATACCATTCATAGAGAAGGAAAGAGAGTGCAGAATGTAGTGTTACAGTCATAGCGAGGGTGTAAAGAAAGATCAACTTAATGCGAGGTAGGTCCATTCAAAAATCTGACAGCAGCAGGAAAAAAGCTGTTCTTGAGTCAGCTGCTACACTTTTGCATCCTTTTCTTGAAGTGTGGACAGAGACAATGGATCGGGGGAATGGGCGGGATACACTCCCAGATTCCCAGAACATTAGCTGAGTGAGCGGGGAGTGAGCACTGTGAGGTGGGGGGGGTCGGGGGGGGGGGGCGGTGGCAGAGGGGGGAGGGGGCGGAGGGGGGCAGGGGGTGAGGGAGGAGCAGTGAGCAGAGTGAGGGGGGGAGTGAGCAGTGTGAGGGGGGGAGTGAGCAGAGTGAGGGGGGAGTGAGCAGTGTGAGGGGGGGAGTGAGCAGAGTGAGGGGGGGGAGTGAGCAGTGTGAGGGGGGGAGTGAGCAGAGTGAGGGGGGAGTGAGCAGTGTGAGGGGGGGAGTGAGCAGAGTGAGGGGGGGAGTGAGCAGTGTGAGGGCGGGAGTGAGCAGAGTGAGGGGGGGAGTGAGCAGTGTGAGGGGGGGAGTGAGCAGAGTGAGGGGGGGAGTGAGCAGAGTGAGGGGGGGAGTGAGCAGTGTGAGGGGGGGAGTGAGCAGAGTGAGGGGGGGAGTGAGCAGTGTGGGGGGGGGATAGTGAGCAGTGTGGGGGGGGGTAGTGAGCAGTGTGAGGGGGGGTAGTGAGCAGTGTGGGGGGGGTAGTGAGCAGTGTGGGGGGGGTAGTGAGCAGTGTGGGGGGGGGGTAGTGAGCAGTGTGGGGGGGGTAGTGAGCAGTGTGAGGGGGGGATAGTGAGCAGTGTGGGGGGGGGTAGTGAGCAGTGTGAGGGGGGGGTAGTGAGCAGTGTGAGGGGGGGGGTAGTGAGCAGTGTGAGGGGGGGGTAGTGAGCAGTGTGAGGGGGGGAGTAGTGAGCAGTGTGAGGGGGGGGTAGTGAGCAGTGTGGGGGGGGGTAGTGAGCAGTGTGGGGGGGGGGGGTAGTGAGCAGTGTGGGGGGGTAGTGAGCAGTGTGGGGGGGTAGTGAGCAGTGGGGGGGGGTAGTGAGCAGTGGGGGGGGGTAGTGAGCAGTGTGAGGGGGGGGGTAGTGAGCAGTGTGAGGGGGGGGTAGTGAGCAGTGGGGGGGGGGAGTGAGCCGTGTGGGGGGGGGTAGTGAGCAGTGGGGGGGGGGTAGTGAGCAGTGGGGGGGGGTAGTGAGCAGTGTGGGGGGGGTAGTGAGCAGTGGGGGGGGGGAGTGAGCAGTGTGAGGGGGGGGTAGTGAGCAGTGGGGGGGGGGGAGTGAGCCGTGTGGGGGGGGGTAGTGAGCAGTGGGGGGGGGGGTAGTGAGCAGTGGGGGGGGGGAGTGAGCCGTGTGGGGGGGGGGGGGTAGTGAGCAGTGTGGGGGGGGGGTAGTGAGCAGTGGGGGGGGGGTAGTGAGCAGTGGGGGGGGGGAGTGAGCCGTGTGGGGGGGGGGGGGTAGTGAGCAGTGGGGGGGGGGGTAGTGAGCAGTGGGGGGGGGGTAGTGAGCCGTGTGGGGGGGGGGGGGGGGGTAGTGAGCAGTGGGGGGGGGGGGGTAGTGAGCAGTGGGGGGGGGGAGTGAGCCGTGTGGGGGGGGTAGTGAGCAGTGGGGGGGGGGGGTAGTGAGCAGTGGGGGGGGGGAGTGAGCCGTGTTGGGGGGGGTAGTGAGCCGTGTCGGGGGGGGGTAGTGAGCCGTGTTGGGGGGGGTAGTGAGCCGTGTGGGGGGGGGGGTAGTGAGCCGTGTTGGGGGGGGTAGTGAGCCGTGTTGGGGGGACCCAGTGGCTGGACAATGAGTTCAGACAGTTTGGTGTTTGTTGGCAGGGTGTCTGATCTGTCAGATTGCTGTGTGTGCAGTTGGAGCCCTGCCTTCCACAACACAAACTAATCCATCCAGGTGCAGAGGGAAATTGGCAGTAATAAATTTCCCCAAAGCTTGTTGCTCTCTGTGTGCAGGGGGTTCAGTAACTACAGAAGCAGCAATGTGAACAGTGAGGGTTGACCCTGGGGGCTACAGCTGGTACAATGTATGAGCGACAGAGACCAGAACCCTACTCATTCTCCAAACTCACCGTGATTCACATCCTCTCTGTTCAGGTCTTTGGGATTTGGGAATTAGATCAGGCTATTTAAGTCAGCATGGAATACAAAGGCTATTTTCACCCAGGTTATCCCCTTGTGCCTCACTCCATGGCTCCTGATTCCAAGATGTAGATGTGCCGGCGTTGGACTCCTGATTCCAAAGCAGCGAGGATCTAGCTGGGGTGCCTGGAGAATCCAGACAGATGTAACAGTGCAGACTAGCAGATGTTCACATTGCTGAAACCACAGCACAGAGCCACAGAGAACAACAATGTCTTGGGAAATTTATTGCCTCCATTATGTGTTTCCTTCATCCAACTTTCCTCTGCACTTGGATGGCTCAGTCTGCGCACAGAGAGAACAAAAGAAACACCGCAGCAATTCCTTAAACTGGGATACAGTCCCACTCACACAGACTGTCACTGGGGTACAGTCCCACTCACACAGACTCTCACTGGGGTACAGTTCCACACGCACAGACTCTCACTGGGGTACAGTTCCACACGCACTGACTCTCACTGGGGTACAGTTTCACACGCACTGACTCTCACTGGGATACAGTTTCACACTCACTGACTCTCACTAGGGTACAGTTTCACACGCACTGACTCTCACTGGGGTACAGTTTCACACGCACTGACTCTCACTGCAGTACAGTTCCACACGCACTGACTCTCACTGGTATCCAGTTCCACACGCACTGACTCTCACTGGGGTACAGTTTCACACTCACTGACTCTCACTGGGGTACAGTTTCACACGCACTGACTCTCACTGGGATACAGTTCCACACACACTGACTCTCACTGGGGTACAGTTCCACACACACTGACTCTCACTGGGGTACAGTTCCACACACACTGACTCTCACTGGGGTACAGTTCCACACACACTGACTCTCACTGGGGTACAGTTCCACACATACTGCCTCTCACTGGGATACAGTTCCACACACACTGACTCTCACTGGGGTACAGTTCCACACATACTGCCTCTCACTGGGATACAGTTCCACACGCACTGACTCTCACTGGGGTACAGTTCCACATGCACTGACTCTCACTGGGGTACAGTTCCACACGCACTGACTCTCACTGGGATACAGTTCCACACGCACTGACTCTCACTGGGGTACAGTTCCACACGCACTGACTCTCACTGGGATACAGTTCCACACACACTGACTCTCACTGGGATACAGTTCCACAACACTGACTCTCACTGGGATACAGTTCCACACACACTGACTCTCACTGGGGTACAGTTCCACACGCACTGACTCTCACTGGGGTACAGTTCCACACACTGACTCTCAATGCTGGTATGTATGTTGCTCTGTGCAGGCAGGTTTTTGCTACTGTAATTAGAGCAGATATCATAGGTGAAGAATTGGGCCATTCAGCCCATCAAGTCTCCACTGCCTTTCAATAAGAAGTCTCACAACACTAGGTTAAAATCTAACACATTTATTTGTTAGTACGTGGTTTTGGAGCGCACCCATTCATCAGGCGAGTGATCACCTCACCTGATGAAGGAGCAGCGCTCCAAAAGCTTGTGCTACCAAATAAAGCTGTTGGACTTTAACCTGGTTTTGTGAGACTTTTTACTGTGCCCATCCCAGTCCAATGCCAGAATATCCACATCATGACCTCCTTTGAATGAGATTGATGTGATTTGGTGATCCTCAACACTGCATTAGGTCCTGTTGTCAAGATTTCTGGACCTGCATTTGTCAATATTCTCTCACTCTATACTGAATGGTTCTTATCCATTTTCACAATGACATTTGGTGTGACTGCTCCTTATCAATCTTCCCTGTAGCCTTTGGCATCCACCTCCAACACCTCGCCATTATTCTCCTGCCGGGCGGATTGCTCTCACTGTTTTCATTCTGATCAATCCTGTTGTAACCAGCTTTGCGATGACTCCTCTTTGGGCTCTCACACCATCCTCTCTGGTGATATTCCAAGGTTTACTCCTTGACCTCTCTCCTGCCTGTTAACATCCACCCGCTGCCCCTCTGTAACATCCCGTAACAAAATAACATCCAGGCAGTCGTCCCCACCATTTCTCTCACCCAGAGCAGGACCATCCTTCCCATCATCGCTGACTTCACCTCTCTCTCTCTCCAGAACTTTCACAGGACTTTCTACCTGCATGACGGCTGCCTGTCCTCTGGAACCTAACCTAATGTCTATCTATCAGAATGAGCTAATCAAACAAACACAATGCCGCAGTGACAGGCAAGCCAGGACCCCCAGACGACAGCTCAGCAACAACAGGACTGCTTCAGCAACAGGCTCGACGACTCCACAGTACAAAAACCACACCAATTTCACTTTGTGGCTGTGCTGGAATAATAAAGAACGCAGGCGATCACCGTCTGCTCTCCCACTGCTCCAGCAGGGTCTGAAGGGTTAAACAGGATGCCGGGAGTGAGTGCTTCAGTAAACAGCCCCGTTATTCAGGAATCTAACTCCAACAAACTTAGAGAAAGCACGGCAGCAGGGCACAGACTCATCCATCATCGACACTCATCATCGCAGCCTCTCAGTGTCAGCTTCTAATCCCGGCTGATCCTCTGATAGCTGAAGAATTCCAGCTGCCGACATCTTTGGCAGTCGCAGAGAAATACTGCATGGCTATCAGTTCACAATCCACAGCTTTCCCCTTTATACCCTCATCCTGTCCATCTCAGACACCTTGACAGCAGCCTGCGATGGTCCTGTCTGCTCAGGGACAGTCCATACTGCACATTAAACTCACGGCTGGCACTCACAATCAGCAAGGTAGACAGGAGGATCACTAGAGTAATAGAAGTATGTGTTGTCAGAGAAACAGGGTGCACTGAAACTTAAGAGCTTTTGTCCCCAACTCTGAGACAGACAATCCCACCAAACCCCACAGAATCCCTGAGTAAAGAGTAAACTCATCACGACTGACTGACTCCAATCAATGATTGTGTTTCTGAATGGAGGGCTGTGACAAGTGATGTTCTTCAGGGAATCAGTGCTGGAACCTTTGCTGTTTGTAATATATATAACTGACTTGGAGGAAAATGTATTGATAGGCAAAGGGATCTGGGTGTACAGGTACACAGGTGACTGAAAGTGGCAATGCAGGTGGAGAAGGTAGTCAAGAAGGCATACGGCACGCTTGCCTTCATCGGCCGGGGTATTGAGTTTAAAAATTGGCAAGTCATGTTGCAGCTTTATAGAACCTTAGTTAGGCTGTACTTGGGATATTGTGTTCAATTCTGGTCACCACACTACCAGAAGGATGTGGAGGCTTTGGAGAGGGTACAGAAAAGATTTACCAGGACGTTGTCACGTATGGAGGGCATTAGCTATGAGGAGAGGTTGGAGAAACTTGGTTTGTTCTCACTGGAGTGTGGGAGGTTGAAGGTTGAAGGGAGACCTGATAGAAGTCTGCAAGATTATGAGGGGCATGGACAGAGTGGATAGTCAGAGGCTTTTTCCCAGGGTGGAAGAGTCAATTACTAAGGGGCACAGGTTTAAGGTATGAGGGACAAGGTTTTAAGGAGATGTACAAGGCAAATTTATGACACAGAAAGTAGCGGTTGCCTGGAACTTGTTGCTGGGGGAGGTAGTGGAAGCGGATACAGTTGTGACTTTTAAGGGGTGTTTTGACAAGTACATGAATAGGATGGGAATAGAGGGATATGCGCCCCGGAAAGGTCGGGGATTTTAGTTAAATCGGACAGCATGGTCAGTGCAGGCTTGGAGGGTCGAAGGGCCTGTTCCTGTGCTGGAATTTTCTTTCTTCTTTGTTCTATGACTAACTCCAGTGACAGAGCTCAGTCTGATTGGGCAAGAACAACCTCATTAATGACATTCATAAAAACTCCCATCCTCTCACTTGGTAACACAAGAGTGGATACTACCAACGGAAAAATCCAACTGGCTTTGCAGGGTCAGTGTGTGTGGAACTGTATCCCAGTGAGAGTCAGTGCGTGTGGAACTGTACCCCAGTGAGAGTCAGTGTGTGTGGAACTGTATCCCAGTGAGAGTCAGTGCGTGTGGAACTGTATCCCAGTGAGAGTCAGTGTGTGTGGAACTGTACCCCAGTGAGAGTCAGTGTGTGGGGGACTGTATCCCAGTGAGAGTCAGTGTGTGTGGGACTGTACCCCAGTGACAGTCAGTGTGTGTGGGACTGTACCCCAGTGAGAGTCAGTGTGTGTGGAACTGTATCCCAGTGAGAGTCAGTGCGTGTGGAACTGTATCCCAGTGAGAGTCAGTGTGTGTGGAACTGTACCCCAGTGAGAGTCAGTGCGTGTGGAACTGTATCCCAGTGAGAGTCAGTGCGTGTGGAACTGTATCCCAGTGAGAGTCAGTGTGTGTGGAACTGTACCCCAGTGAGAGTCAGTGTGTGGGGGACTGTATCCCAGTGACAGTCAGTGTGTGTGGGACTGTACCCCAGTGAGAGTCAGTGTGTGTGGAACTGTACCCCAGTGAGAGTCAGTGCGTGTGGAACTGTACCCCAGTGAGAGTCAGTGCGTGTGGAACTGTACCCCAGTGAGAGTCAGTGCGTGTGGAACTGTACCCCAGTGAGAGTCAGTGCGTGTGGAACTGTACCCCAGTGAGAGTCAGTGTGTGTGGAACTGTACCCCAGTGACAGTCAGTGTGTGTGGGACTGTACCCCAGTGAGAGTCAGTGTGTGTGGAACTGTACCCCAGTGAGAGTCAGTGCGTGTGGAACTGTATCCCAGTGAGAGTCAGTGTGTGTGGAACTGTACCCCAGTGAGAGTCAGTGCGTGTGGAACTGTACCCCAGTGAGAGTCAGTGCGTGTGGAACTGTACCCCAGTGAGAGTCAGTGCGTGTGGAACTGTACCCCAGTGAGAGTCAGTGTGTGTGGAACTGTACCCCAGTGAGAGTCAGTGTGTGTGGAACTGTACCCCAGTGAGAGTCAGTGTGTGGGGGACTGTATCCCAGTGACAGTCAGTGTGTGTGGAACTGTACCCCAGTGAGAGTCAGTGTGTGTGGAACTGTATCCCAGTGACAGTCAGTGTGAGTGGGACTGTATCCCAGTGAGAGTCAGTGTGTGTGGAACTGTATCCCAGTGAGAGTCAGTGTGAGTGGGACTGTACCCTGATATAATTGCTGTTTCAGAAGCAGGAAAATGAAAACATTGCAGTTCAACTAATTCTAATTATAATAAAAAATAAATGTTTTGCCAGTGTGATACCGTGCAGCCAGAAAGTCGCCAGTATGTTGAAATTTACCAGACGCACCCGTCACGAGAGCAGGAATGTAATCCTGTGAGGCAATGAAATTGGGAGAAAAATGGCAAGTGTTTGTCCTGCCAATCACCCTCACCCTGAAATAAATCTCAGTATTGGAAAAATATCGCTGTGTTTTGAGAAATGTGTGGATCGCAGTGTGGATTAATAACAGCTCTCTTGCCACATACAGACAGCCCAGCCTCTGCAGGTGACACTGAGCTGCTGGAATGCTTTGAACACAGTCACTAACGGGAAGCATGTCTCTGGTATTAAGATGGTATCTCAAACATTTCAAGAGGCTTGTGTGTTTTCCGCCCGTCAACACCCCTACTCCTGCTGAGTATTTACAGCACAAAGTGACTCATCCATTGGCAAAAGCCCTGATCCCGTTCATCTACACATCATCTCCCCGAACAAGTCAACACCAGATACATCAGAAAAGGAAGAAAAGGTGTCCGATTTTCACTCTCTCCAAGATTAATTGCGCTAATTATAATCAGTTGTGGCTCAGTGGGTAGCAGGGAGCTGTGGCTTCAAGTCCTTCTCTAGAAAAATGACACTGCACTGTAGCACGGTGGGTGTGCTACACTGTCAGAGGTGCCGGAGTTTGACACACTATTAAATGTGTTCCAGTGAAGATCTCACTTTGCAGCAGGGCAGGGTGATCTCCCTTGTGTCCTGGTTAATATTCATCCACTAACTATTATCCATTCCATTACCTCCTCCCACTTATTACTGATTTCACCAGTGTTTGTTGAGTCCTTCTGTCTACCAGCACGCTTAAAACACTGATCCAGGCACAAGGGCAAACAGATGTACGTACAGACAGAAGCGAGTGTGTACAGACAGAGGCGCACGCCATGCTGCCACGACAGGAATTCCCACAACAGAAAGAAAACCACTGGGCAAGATTGCACTTTTGTTTTAGTTTTACTGTGATAAGGTAACCAAAACAAATATCAATATTAATTAACAGGAGGGGGACGTTTCAAATACAAAGGTGAACTTTATTCTTTATAGTCAACAGAACAAAGATTCACCTGCCGCTTGTCATCACTCTCACATCACTTACTGTACCAACAAGATGCCATGTCCATTCTCTGGCTCTACTATGACAGTTCTCTCACTTCCCATTCTACCGTTTGGGCCCTTTGTATTCAGCAACAGCCCAATTCCAGCCAAAGTCCCTGGACACAGTGACCACCAACAAGGCATACATGTACAAACCGCCTGTCACTTGGGTCCTGATATTCCCGACGGCTCAGAATTCCCAGACTCCCTTCCTTGACCCTTCAAACAGTCCAGACAACTTTGGCAAAACTGAGACAACAGCAGCAGGTTTTGTTTAGTCCACAATTCCTTACCTTCCTGTCTACTTTATGACAGTAACACAGTCTCTATTCTCAGAGAAATGCTTCTACACCAGCTTCAACTCCATTTCCCCTGCAACCCTTAATTCCCAAAAGGTCACAAATTTGATGGAGTATCCACATCCCTCTGGGTAGAGTGTTCCAAAGATTCACAATCCTTTCAGTGAAGTTATTTCTCATTTTAGTCCTAAATGTTCAGCCCCTATCCTAAGTCTGGAACTCTTCCCATGTTTTAGAATCCACCCCCACCTGCTTCAACCCAAATATATCCCTATCTTAAACTCAGAGACCCAACCTGCACACAGTACCTCGATAGCGTTTCCCCAAAACCTTGTCGAACTCTTGCAAAACTTCATTCTTGTGCTCCAATCCCCTTGCCTTCCATTTGCCTAATTGCTTGCTGTAAGATGCACGTGAACTTCATTCCTTCTGCAATTACACCCAAATCTCTTTGGACATCAACACTGATATGCCTCACACCTTTCCAACAATATTACACTTTTCTGTTCTCCCCAGGCTGCTGTGGGAGGCAAGGGAGGAGATTACAGAGACACTGACACTAACTTTCAATTCCTCACTGGCCACAGGGGAGGTAGACACAATAAGAAGTCTCACAACACCAGGTTAGAGTCCAACAGGTTTATTTGTAGCAAACGTCACTAGCTTTCGGAGCACCACTCCTTCATCAGGTGGAAACCTTCCCACCTGACAAAGGAACAACCAGTTCCGAAAGCTAGTGGCATTTGCTACAAATAAACCTGTTGGACTTTAACCTGGTGTTGCGGGGCTTCTTACTGTGTTTACCCCAGTCCAACACCAGCATCTCCACATCACGGGGGAGGTGCCACAGGACTGGAGGGCAGCTAATATGGTAACATTATTCAAGTAGGGAGGTAGGGATAAAGCAGGTGATAACAGGCCAGTGAGTCTAACATCAGTGGCTAGCTAGTCTGGGAGCAGAAGGCTGAGGAAGAGATCTGATCGAGGTGTCTAAAATTATGAGGGCCAAAGACAGGGTAAATAGGTAGAAACTTTTCCCCTTAGTAGATGGGTCAATAACAATGGGTATAGATTTAAAGTAATGAGCAGAAAGTTTAGAGGGGACTTGAAGAAATTTTTTTCAGCCAGTTCACCCAGAACTCACTGCCTGAAAGGGTGGGAGAGGCGGGAACTTTTGCAACATTTAAGCAGTATTTAAAAGAGCACTTAACACATTAGCACGCACAGCTATGGACCCAGTGCTGGAACATGGGATGAAAGTAGATAGGTGCTTGACGGATGGTGCAGGCACAATGGGCTGAAGGGTCCCTTGCTGTGCTGCAAAGCCCAATGACTCGATTTCAACTGAAATAGATAACTTCACACTTCCCTGCATTATACGGCCTCTGCCATCTTGTTATCCACTCACTTAATCTACAGAAATTCCTTTCCAGCCTCTGTGTCCTCCCCACAGCTATTCTTCCGACCTTTCATCATCAAACTTTGATACATTACACTTTCTCTTTTAATCCGAGTCAATGTTCTAGATTGTAAATAGCTGAGGCCCCAGCCCTGGCCCCCTGCCCCCACGGTACTCCACCACTCACTGCTGGCCAATTTACACGCTCTCTACTTCCTATCCAATCCTCTCACCCTGCTAAAATACAACCCCCAACTCCTTACCCCTATATCTGAGTTATTAATGTTGTGTGTGCCACCTCATCAAACGCCCTTCAGAAATCCAAATACACATCTACAGGTTCTCCTTCATCCAGCCTACTGGTCACAGCCTCAAAAATCTCCAACAAATTTATTAAACAGTATTACCCGAGTGAAAGCATTTTGACTTGCTCTGATTATACTCTGCTTTTCTAGGTGCATTGTTAAGTCTTCCTTAGTAATAGATTCCAATATTTTCCCAACAGTGGATTAGGCTAATTGGCCTGAAGTTCACCGTTTGCTCCCTCCATTGTTTCTTGAAAGATGGTGTAATATTTGCTGACATCCAATCTATTGGGGGCGTTTCTGAATCAAAGGCTTTTTTGGAAAATTAGTGCTGGCATGTCCACCATCTCTGCAGCTGTTTCTTTTCGAACCCTGGGGCGGGAGACATCAGATCCTCCAGTTTTGCGAATAATTTGCTTTGCTGATATTAATTTCCTCATTCTTTGTAGCCCCTAGGTTGTGTATTTCTTGTAAGGAACTTGTAAAGGCAGTCAAAATATTTCTTCAATGCCTCTACCATTTCCTCATTCCCCATGATACTTTCTTCTGTCTCTGCTTCTAAGGATCAACATTTATTTTAACTACTCTCTTACTTTTTAATAATTACCTATAAAGGCTCTCACAATCTGGTTCTATATTTTTGACTAGTTTGCTCATTCTATTTTTTCCCAATTTATTAATTTTTTGGTGACCTTTTGCTTCTTTCTAGAACACTTTTGATTCTCAGGCTTGTGACTGTTTTTTTACACCAGTATCAGTCTTCTTTTTTAACTCCGTGTTTTCCAAATAGTCGATCAACAGGTTGATCCTGGAGTCTCAAAAAGTTGACTGTCATTGGCTGCTGAACTGCTGCCGAAAATGCATGGGACTCGGGCTTCCTGCAATGACCAGCAAATCAGCTCAATGGTCGCTGAGTCACAGGCACCAAGTGTGGAGAGTGCTGCGTGAAGACAAAAAGATGAATGAGGAGCCAGGGATCTTCAAAAAGGCAGAAACCTACTGTCTCCCCCAGGAACCATCTCCCTCAGGAATGGGAAAGTGAATTTTAAAGCTATTTATTAGTCACAAATAAGGCTTACATTAATACTGCAATGAAGTTACTGTGAAATTCCCCTAGTTGTCACACTTTGACGCCTATTCGGGTCAATGCACCTTACCAGCATGTCTTTCGGACTGTGGGAGGAAACCCACGCAGAGGGAGGACGTGCAGATTCCACACTGATGGTGACCCAATCCGGGAATCAAACCCAGGTCCCTGGCGCTGTGAGGCAGCAGTGCTAACCACTGTGCCAACGTGCTGTCCCCAATTTCTTTATATGAATGTCAAAGGCAAGACCATTTATCAACAGATTGTAGCCTCAAAAAGCTCATTTGGGTCAGCATCACGAGACAATGCACGCAGAATTTCCCTTTCAACAGTGCCATTTGGACAAAGAAAGTTAGGGAATTAAAGGGAATGACACAAGCTCAACAGTCACTCTTCTTAAAAGCTGTGGTTAAAGGCAAAGCTAGCAAAGGGATATCTTCACTTTAGCCACCTGCTGGCAAAACATAAGGAGCTGTTCACCACTGGTTACATTATCAAGGAAGCAACGATGGTCGCTGCCAACACCTCATTCAAAGATTTCAGAAACAAAGATGTAACTATGACAGCCCTCAGCTTGGTGCTCTAATGGGAGACTGAAGGGTGAATAGTCTGAGGATGTGTCTCAGCAAACGCACCAAGATGTATCGGGCTGTGATTGTTTCTCACTGCAGGTTCATGAGTCAGTAGACACAGCAGATACGGCCCAGCTGATTGTTTTCATTCACATGGCATTCAACGATGCAACAAGGGTTGCACACAGTGGTTAGCACTCCTGCCTCACAGCACCAGGGACCTGGGTTCGATTCCAGCCTTGGGTCACTCACTGTCTGTGGGGAGTTTTCTGTGTCCTCTTGTTTCCACGGGAGCTTCAGTTTCCTCCCACACCCTAAAGATGTATGGGTTAGATGGATTGGCCATTGCCCTTGGTGCCCCAGATATGTAGGCTGGTTGGATTGGCCATGGTAAACGCACGGAGTTACTGAGATAGAGTGGGGGGGGTGGGACAGGGTAAGATGCTCTTTCGAAGAGTTGCTGCAGACTTGATTGGCTGAATGGTCTCTTTCTCCACTGTAGGGATTTTAGTTTATGGTTCAAAGGAGGATGCACACACGCAGACCGAAATGTGCACGCACGCAGACCAACATGCGCATGCGCAGACCGATGCGCGCATGCCCAGACTGACATATATGCACTCAGATATTTCAATGGTAAATACTGGGCATTGATCAGAGTAGGAACTGTGGCAGTTTTTGCTCCATCTCTAGCTCAGGGCTGCTGTATTTAATTGTCATTTCGATACCATTACCAGCGAAAGCCTCTTGCCCTTTGCCCCAAGATCCAGTCACCCTGGTTGTCCCATTGTGTCCACAACTACCATTTCAGCTCCACTGATAGCAGTGATGAAACAAATCAGGATGAAAACCACTGGCCATTTTATTGGATAATAGGTCCAGCCTTAACCATTACATGTGGGACATTACACAGTTAATACAGTGAGTAAAATGAACACCCTGAAGAACCAGCACTGGGAAATAACATAACCTCGTACAGTCTCCATCTTACTCACAGCACTGTCTTTACACAGCTAACTCCAGCAACAGGAATAATCCTCTTCTGTTCTGCCTTCCCCTGATTCCACCACCGCCCCCCCCCCCCCCCCCCCCACTTCACCCCAATCCCAACCCAACCCAAATCAAATCACCACCAGCCACCACCCCCTGGGCTGCTCTGTAACAATCCACTGGGGCTGGTGTGTGTAGTTTATTCCCAATCGCTGCCCTCTCTCCATACAGCTACTCTCTGACCATCACTGAGAGGAGAGAAGGCAGTTGCTTTGTCATTTAAAGTTGACTGCCCATTTTAACCCCATGGTCTCTTTGTAAACAGTTGTGTTTGATGTCAAGCACCTTGTTCCTGAGCCTGTGTGTGGATTATTTAGTCTCATTCTATGCAGGGAGCTCTCTGCTGGGTTCAGTCTGATCAGCCACCCCCTCCCTGTGAAACTCTCAGTGACAGCCGCGGTGGAGCTGAGGATGTTGGTGTCTGTCTGAGGTGAGGGATTTCCCAAAGCAGTTACTGGAATGTGGAGCAGTCCCAATACCAGGCACCAGCCGCACAATGTGAATTTCAGCAGCCCCCCCTGCCCGCGAGTGAGAATGACCATGGTTTGATTTACCAGTCAGTCTGCGCTGTGGGTGAAACCTACCTCAAATATAAAACCCTTCACCCCTCCAGCTACCGGTCCCAGCTGGAATGGAAGCCCAGGCTGCCACTGAGGAAGGAAGTGCTGGGTCCAGGGCACAACTATCAGCATCCTGTACAGTAGGACAGAGAGATCACCCGCTATACACATAGGAACAGAACAAAAAGCTACATACACACAGACTGGGCGCCTCTCAAATCCCCTCCTTCAGGAAGAAGTGCATCTTCTCATTAATCATCTTACGCTCAGGGTTGAGCTTTTTCAGGATCTGTGCCAGTACGTTCACCGTCTGCTCACTACTCAGACCCGTTTTCTTGGTTTGGAATTTCTTCAGCAGGTCCTTGGTGGTCATGGGTTTCCGGATGAGGTATCGTCGGACAGCATCCTCCGTTAGTTGAATATCACTGGAACAGGGGGTGGGGAGGAAAGGGTTAAACACGAGGCACCAACTCACTGACAGCACTGAACACTGCCCCAAAACAATCCACCGACTCCATAAACCAGCCCCACCCTAATCCATCAATCTGTCTTACATCACACAGGTAACGCCACCCTCCCCCCCCCCAACCCCGGCCCTTCCTAAACTCCCCACCACACGGCTGGCACTGCTGCACTCACCCGCTGCTGGGCGTGGATTTTCCGGATTGTGGCTGTGGTGTGGATTTACCCGATGCCGACTGTGCCCCGGCATCCATCTTCAGCCGCTTGGCCACTGGAGTTTCCGCAGAGCCAGCCTGCCGCTTCCCTGGGAATGAACAAAACACAGACCTTATTCCCTTTCTGCTGCTCCCAGCACTGCCAGGATCCAGTCAACTCCTGAATTACCCAGTGTGGCTGCACATCCCCCGGGGACCCTGCTCTGCCACCCCCACCCCTCCCTGAGGACCTAACCCAGCCCTGCCCCCCTTCCATAAGAACTAGGGGCCATCTGGTCCCTCGAGCCTGCTCCGCCGTTCAGTAAGATTATGGCTGATCTTTTTGTGGACTCAGCTCCACTTACCCACCATAACCCTCAATTCCTTTACTGTTCAAAAATATGTCTATCCTTGCCTTAAAAATTCAATAGCCTCAACTGCTTCATTGGGCAGAGAATTCCACAGAACTTCCTCTTCAACTCCTGACACTCCCACCCCTCCCTGGGAACCAGGCCAACCCAACCCCCCATCCCCCCTCCATCTTCCACCCTGGGACCCAGCCCAGCCCCCCATCCCCAACAGGTGCACAGCCCTGGCCCCACCTTGGGGGACTCATCTCTGCACCTGCACCCCCTCCCCCTCCCCCCAACTTCTCCATCCTGGGACACTGCTCTGCCCCCAGAGCCCGCCCCTTGCCACATATTCTGGGTTCCTCGACTAACATCCCAGCCCCTGTCCCAGGGGATCTGGCTCCTGCCCTCCTCTCCCTATCCAGGGTTCTCAGCCCCCTCTCCTCTGCTGCAGTCTGGCTGTGTTAGGCTCAGATGAACTCTCTGCACCTTGCTCCAGTTTGTTGGCAGCTGCTTTGAGTGTGGACGAAGTGCTGATCTGTGGGGTGGGGGTGCCTGGCCGGCTGTTCCCACGGGAGCTGTTGTTTGATCCTTTCCAATCTTTCTTTGGAGGAGTTTTCTTCTTCTTTGAACAGAGAGAGAAACAAAGTGTTAAAGAGAGGACACAACCTCCTGTTAGGGGGAGGGGGGCGGGGGGGGGTCTGCATTCTGAATGTGAGAAACTCACCAACATGAAAAGGGCTGAGGCAGCTTCAGACTCAATGTCACTCTCATCTGAAGATTCTGATTCATCACTGCTGTCTGTGTGGAACAGAACAAATAAATTACACCTCAGCTCCCAAACCTTCAGCTTCAAAGCCCATCTCACCCTGAAACACCTGACAATTGAGACACATTGCTCACGTCCTGTGCTGCTGGTGTGGGGAACTCCCCTCCTGATCATTACCCACTGACTAATACACCCAGTGTATCTGTTCCCATACAACCTGTTCCTTACTTCTCACTACGCTTCTGCGCACCTCTCTCCATTTCAGTGCTTGTATCTGTGCATTGTTGGAAAACCCATATCTTGTGATTGCATTAGTTGGATCTTTTTAAACAAAGGGTTACAAGTTCACTTTGGACAGCCAACCTGCATGCTGAGGAAGTCACATGATTTCAGCTACCTGATCAGCTTCCTTCGCGGAGGGGGAAGAGTTAGTTTTAACTGCAATCCTTTGAATTGTTGGGAAAATCTATTTTAATGGTGATGGTTTCTTTTTATTCTTTTATGGGACGTGACATCACATCACTGGCAAGGCAAATATTTATTGCCCAGGCCAGGTTCCTTCAGAAGGTGAGCTGCCTTCTTAAACCGCTGCAGTCCAGGTAGTGTAGGTACACCCACAGTGCTGTTAGGGAGAAAGTTTGAGAATTTTGACCCAGTGACAGTGAAGAAATGGCAATTTATTTCCAAGTCAGGATGGTGAGTGATTTGGAGGGGATCTTATAGGTGGTGGTGTTCCCAGGTATCTGCTGCTCCTGTCCTTCTAGGCAGTAGTGGTCATGGGTTTGGAAGGTGCTGCCTAAGGAACATTAGTGAGTTCCTGTAGTGCCCCCTGTAGATAGTACATACGGCTGCCACTGTGCGCCGGTGGTGGTTTATTGTAAATCACCAGACTGGGGAGCGTTAGGTTTCAAACCTATTGTTTTTGAACTCTGTGTATTATGGGCAATAAGCTGAGAAGGAAGGGTTCTCTAACTCACTCTCCTCTACCTTGTCTGAAATACTGCGTGCAGTTATCAACCTGTAGCCAGAGCGTAACATGTCTGCATTTGGATCCTGTAAAGCTGAGATAAGAACTGATCCAGGTCCATAATGCTCTCCATGCCAAGGCTCCATGGCTGAAACCCTCCAGACATTGCAGAACCAGTGGCCCCGTCATCACATCAGGGAGCTTCAGAGCAACATCTTTATCCTTTAATTTACAAAGCCTATCCCCCAGAACCTGAAAAGACCCGGTTTCTTTGTCCTTTATTTGTGTGGGTGCTGGGGAATTTTTACAAAGGGACTGACAGTTACACTGTGAGTACAATCGTTTGTTTGTGTCCACAGCTACAGCACCAAGAGTCACACGAGACAGAGAGAAACGGCAGCTGGAAAAGCAATTCCAATTCTCACCTTTTTTCTTCTTTTCCCTCTTCTCAGGAGCTGCAGATTTCTTCTCCTCTTCCTCCTCATCTTTCTCTTCATTGGGTTTCTCCTCTTCACTCTCTTCACTGCTCTCCGATGCAGCACTCTCATCAATACCTGAAAAACACCGTGACAGAACAATTCAAAACCCTCGTCCCCTACACAACTGGAGAGAGAGAAAGTGGGGGAGTGCAGGGGGGAGTGGGGAAAAGGGCAGCAACAGACTGGAGGAGGGGGCAAAGGGGGGGGGGGGGGGGGGAAGGCAGAGGGCAGTTTTCAAAGTTTCAGATACTGCTGAAACACTGCGTATCTGCCTCTCCCAGGCACCCAGACACACCACTCCTGCTTCCCCGCACACCCCACTGCCCCTGCAGGACCCAGCTCCATCCTGACCCTGTCAGGGTGACCCTGCATCAGGGTGAAGAGACAAACAGAGTGGCTAAATACCTTTGGGTCCCTCTTCGCCTTTATCAGCTTTTCCTTTCTCTGCCTCCTCTTCATTATTGTCACTGAAAATCAGACAGAAGAGGATTTACAATCAGACACAGCACACAATGGAATCAGCTGTCCCAGCAGAACTGCTGTGGAAACTGGAGAGGAATCATAAACACACCCAAAGCAGGTAAAGACACAGCAAATACCTGGATTCATCATCGGAGATATAATCCACCTCCTGCCCCTCAAAATCTCCATCATCACTGTCCTCAAAGGCCTCGTCATCGGAAGCTTTCTTCTTCTTTTTCTTTGCTGCTGCTTTCCCTTTCGTCGGGGTCTTTGAGTCTTTTTTCCCACTTCCTGCAGAAAGTAAAACAAGTTACAAAACAAATCCGTGATTGCAGGAAAGTTCAGGCCTGGGGCCAGTGCCCACCCTCTCTGGGAGGCGCAGTGACCCACACCCTAAACTGGATGCATTTTCTTCAGTTCCAGACAACTGATTTTCCAGAGGATTTGCAGTTATTTGGGATAATGAGGGGACATCCTGGGTGAAAGGTGGGCATCACTGAGAGCTGTCCACACACAGGCTTACACTGTGGCTCATCAAATCCAATCCCTCTCAGACTGGGAAAACAAGATGATTGTCTGGATGATGTCAGGAGATGGTGCACTTACAACCGGACAAGGGCTGGGACAGGAAACAGTTACTGAGTTTCCTCTGTTCATTTTTAACTGATGTTGACATTCTACCTTCCTTGACATAGCCCGGGGGCGGGAGGGGGAGCAGCGAGGGGAGGGCACAGTCGGGGAGGGCAGGACACAGCAGGGAGCGGGACATGGCAGAGAGGCAGGGGTGAGATTGGAGAGGAGGGGCACTGGGTGGGACAGCTTTGGGAGCATCACAGCATCTGCCGGTCACTCACTGTCCTCATCGCTTTCCTCATCATTCTCATCCGAGCTCATTTCCAGGTCGTCTTCCAGATCATGGATTCGGAGGTCGCTCCCTTTCTTCTTTCTCTCCTTGCCTTTCTTTTGCTTCTCTTCCTCTTCGTCTCCATCATCACGGTCCTGATCTTTCAGCCTCTTCTGCAGCATGATGCTGAAATGGTTCACCACTTTGTTACGTCTGAACAATGGGGCCCGTTGTGAGGGTTCCCAGGTATTTGAGAGAGAGAGAGGGAGGGAGAGAGAGAGAAACAAAAAGGTGCAGGGACTGAAATCACAGAATGTCAAGCCAACCGACAATAAGCAAACTGTTTCTTTACATCTCTCAGGGCAGCTCCTGGTACAGAAGGGGTGATGTGCTTGTGGACTGCGGTTCTGTAAACCACGCAGTAAGAAGCCCCACAACACCAGGTTAAAGTCCAACAGGTTTATTTGGTAGCACGAGCTTTCAGAGCGCTGTTCCCTCACTCTCCTGATGAAGGAGCAGTGCTCAGAAAGCTTGCGATTCTAACTAAACCTGTTGTGAGAACTTTTTACTGTGCCCAACCCAGTCCAACGCTGGCATCTCCACATCAAGTAAACCACAGGTATAACTAGCTGGCTTTGTTCCCTCTGTGAGATGGTGGTCAAACACAGCTCCGGTTTCACTCTCAGCTATCCAGTGTTTGGACACTCACTGTGGTGCTGACATACACAATCCAGCAGGGATGCTGAGGGGCTACATATATTCAGTTAGCCTCCTGGGGGCAGGAAAGCTAAGCCAGGGCTCTCTGCCACACTGTAACCCCAGGACCCTGCCCTACAAAAACAAACATTAATTCTAAACCTTGGATTTTATTAAATACCAGCTCACTTTTAGAGGTGGGATAATTGAACAAGGGGCTCCCATTTCCACAGTCAAATCTGTCTTTATTATTATATTTGATTGGAAATTCCTTGAAAGGAATTATCTGTGAAGTAATCACAGGCTTATTCCCAGGGGGGAGTGGGGGAGGAGTGCCGGGTAAAGCATATCAACTTTGAAGAAGTTTCTTAAAACCCAATGGCATGAGGATTGAGGTGAAGTTGATTACTCAGCTCCGTCACTGTCCATCTGCAGGTGAGAGTTAAGTGGCAGAGCATGAACAGCAGGAGAGGGGGGTGGAGCAGAATTCCCGTGGCCACGTGCGCTCGGTCATTACCTTCCCCACTCCTCCTCTGCCTCCTCTGCAGTCAGCGTCTTGTGTTTTGCTACAGGGACAAAGTTGTACCAGGCGTTCACAGGAAATGCTTCGAATGCCCCGTCTGGACACTGGGTAAAGATGTAGTAGGAGGCATTTTCCGTGACCCCACCTTTCCTCTGACCTTTAAACCTTGAAGGAGGGAAAAAAGGGAGCATTAAACCGACCGGGTGGGTGGGGGAAAGAGAGAGAGAGAGAGCACGGGGGGCTGCTTCCAGCTGCTTATCAATAAGTCGACGGCACGTCACTTACTTGCGGCCAGCTTTCCCATTAACTCTCAGCAGCCAGGGCTGGTCTTCAGCTTTGAACTCTCGGGTGACGATCCCAAACTTCTTCTTGCGGGATTCCTCTCGCAGCTTTTTGCCAAACTCACTGCCAGCACCAAACATGGGTTGCTCTTCTTCCTGGTAAATCTTCTTATTGCTCAGATCACGCTCCATTTTAGCCTCAGAGAAAATAAGGAATTTTACAGAACGGTCTCCAACAATGCCAGGGAAAATGACGAGTCAGAGGCATCAACAATCCCCCGACACGCTCACACAGACACTGACATACGCACACACCGACACACACACACACATATATTTTATAGATTTGAATAAGATCCACTGTTGGGTGAAGCTTTTTGCTTGCCTCTTAGAAAAATGGAGTTTTTGTTCCGGTCCACATGAGCGAATAATAGAAACTGTTGGAACACTGAGCAGCTCAGGCACATCTGAGGCTCCCCCACCCTGTGGTGGCTCCACAACTCTCTCTTCCTACATCTCCCTTCCTTATGGCACCACCACAACTTTCTCTCTCTCACCCTGTTGGGGTTCAGAGCCACTCTCTCTCCCTGCCCTGCTGGTCTTACCTGTGTCCACGTGGAGAAGTTGATTTTATCTGCAGCATTGAATGCCATGATGTTGTGTTTCTTGGTGTTGTTCCTGGGAAGAGAATCGTTTTATGTTTAATGATCAGCCCATTAACCTCCACCCTGCCCACCTCCCACACACCCCACCCAGCCAAGTCACCCTGCGCCCCCTTTTCCACATCCTCCAGCTTTACACCACCCTCTGACCTCTCACTCCACCCTCCGACCTCTCACCCCACACTTATCAAGCCCCCTCACTCTCATCCCAGTGCAGCTCCCACCTCAACATTCTGACTCCAACTCTCTACAACCCCCCAACACACCCACCCTCATCCCACATCTCACCACATTCCCCACCTATATCTCCTCCCATAGTAAGTTTCTCTGCATCCTCCCACGCCCCAAATGCAACACCCCCAATCTGCTTGAGTTTTTCTTTCTCACTGAAATGTAAAGTGCATGGGATTGGGGGAAGTGTATTGAGATGGAAAGAAAACTGGTCAGCAGAGCAGAAACAAAGAGTAGGAATTAATAGGTGCTTTTCAAATTGGCAGGCAGTAACGAGTGGGGTGCCACAGGGATCAGCGCTGGGACCCCAGCTATTCACTATGTATATTATTGGATGAGGGAACAAAACGTAACATCTCAAAGTTTGCAGATGACACCAAGTGGGGTGGGAGGGTGAACTGTGGCTAGGATGCAGAGATCTTTCAGAATGATCTGGACAGATTGGGTGAGTGGACAACTCAATGGCAGATGTTGTATAATTTGGATAAACGTGAGGTTATTCACCTTAGAAGCAAAAACAAGGTGTCAGATTACTACCTGAATGGCTGAAAAATTCGGAGAGGGGAGTGTGCAGAGGGACCCGGGTGTCCTTGTACACCAGTCACTGAAGGTAAGCATGCAGGTGCAGCAGGGGATAAAGAAGGCAAATGGTATGTTGGCCTTCATTGCGAGAGGTTTCGAGTACAGAAGCAGGGATGTGTTGTTGCAATTATACAGGGCCTTGGTGAGACCACACCTAGAGTATTGTGAGCAGTTTTGGTCTCCTTTTCTGAGGAAGGATGTTTTTGCTCTCGAGGGAGTGCAGTGAAGGTTTAGCAGGCTGATTCTGGGACTGATGTATGAGGAGAGATTGACCAGGTTAGGACTGTTTTCGCTGATGTTCAGATGAATGAAGAAGGATCTCATAGAGACTTATAAAATTCTAATAGGACTAGACAGGGTTGATGCAGGGAGGATGTTCCCGATGGTGGGGGAGTCCAGAACTAGGGGTCACAGTCTGAGGATTCAGGGTAGACCATTTAGGATGGAGATGAGGAGACATTTCTTCAACAAAAAAGTGGTGAACTTGTGGAATTCATTACCACAGGAAATAGTTGATGTCAAAACATTGAATGTATTCAAGAGGTAGCTGGATATAGCACTTGGGACGAATGAGATCAAGGTTAAGGGGAGAAAACAGGATTAGACTATTAAGTTGGATGATCAGCTATAACTGTAATGAATGGCAGAGCGGGCTCAAAGGGCCAAATGGCCTCCTCCTGATCCTATCTTCTGTGTGCCTTTACCGAAATATCTCCTTAAAACTCTGCCTCTCTCTGCTGACCTATTCCTTTACCTACTTTCCCACCTGAATTTCATCAGCTGTTTTCATGTCCTGATAATTGCCTTTAGCAACATCACCCTGATTAACAGAGCCTCCACCTTTCCTTAGATTTACCGTACTTGTGCTGTTAATTGATCTGTTTTGTTAGGAATGCCACGTGCATTCAAAGACAGAACGAGACCATCAGCTGCAACTGAGCAAAAGCAGCTTACTGATTTGGGACAGACCGTTTACCAGCGAATCCCAAACTGTTCTGCTATTTTTACCAACTGTTGGCAGTAACGATCAGAGGGTCTCTTACTTGGGGACGCGGACTGTGTACTCGGTCACTGCTTGGCTGCTTGAACCCTGTTGAAAGAAAACAGCAACGTGGTCAGTGTGGATCTTGCAATGAACCACAATCTCAGCTAGTGCCACTGTAATTATAATAACATCTTTCAACTGCTGACTGGCTGCAAGACAACAATAATTGCCTCGTGCTCTGAAAGTCCCGATTAGAGAGAGCCAGAGATCTCACAACTACAGAAAAGATATAGTGCAGAAAAAGGCCATTCAGCCCATCGAGTCTTTGCTGGCCAAAAAACAAGAGTGTTAAGACACTAGCTGCTCAGTTAAATCTCACATTCCAACACCTGGTCCGTAACCGTGCAGGTTCCAGCACTTCGGATCCAGCTCCCTTTTAAATGAGTTGAGCATTTCGATTCTATCACTCTCTCTCTCTCTCCATATTACACCCTCAACATTCCCTGTACACTCCACCACAAACATATCTGCACTGCACCAGCTGCGCAGACAGGGCTGATCCCAGGGCAAAGAGAAGCAGAAGAGAAGGGACTACAAATAGTCAAATGGTCTTACTCTTTCCATCAAACTTCGTTAATGTAGAATCAAGCAGCTTTTACCCTCTAACAATCATAGCTTTTCTGCCCCTTGGGAATGTCTGAGTGGTTATACTGTTCACAGCTCAAGAAAGGTTCAAATGATTTGATTTATTATTGTCACATGTATTAACATACAGTGAAAAGTATTGTTTGTTGCACGCTACACAGACAAAATATATCCTTCATAAAGAAAAGGAGAGGGTGCAAATGTAGTGTTACAGTCATAGCTAGGGTGTAGAGAAAGATCATCTTAATGCAAGATAAGCTCATTCAGAAGGGAAGACGGTGTTCTTGAGTTGGTTGGTACGTGACCTCAGAATTATGTATCTTTGATCAAATGACTTTGATATTATAAATTTTATAGTTTGGTAATTGCTGCAAAAACTAAACTATGCGGTGAATGGAGCAACAGGGCTGAGGGGTTGTTTTTAAATAGGTTAAAATTGCTCAGGAACATTTGGACGAAAGCATTCACGTTGCTCAGTATGGCTTCCAGTTACTGAAGGGAGCACACGAGCTGCAGCCTCACATCGTTCTTAGCTTATTCAACAGCGAGCCTGGATTACATATCCTGTTCTTCAGCATCTGCCAGTGTACACTTACTGGGAGACACTGCGGCTGAACGCTAGCCAGGGTCAGCCTCTTTAGAAGTGAAAACAGGAAATGCTGGAAAATCTCAGCAGGTCTGGCAGCTTCTGTGGAGGGAGAAATAAAGTTAACATTTCAAGTCTAACATGTCTCTTCTTCAGAACTCTGAAGAGGGATGCTATAGACTCAAAACGTTCTCTCTCCACAGCTACTGCCAGACCTGCTGAGATTTTCCAGCATTTTCTGTTTGCACTTCAGATTTCCAGCATCCGAGGTATTTTGCTTTTAGAAACACTTTAAAGGTAATTACTACAGAGGATCCAAAAATAAAGGAATGTGGAGAAACAAGAGAAGCTCAGATTATTCTCCATATAGTGGAAATCTTTTAAAGATGTTCAAATTATTGGCAGTTTTGACATGACAAATAAGAAGTCATGTCTAGTGATAGAAGGGATACAGATTTAAGATGTTTGGAGAAAGATAGAGCAGGGAGATGAGAAGATTTGTCTTTTTAAATGCTGCAGGTTGTTGTGATCTAGAATGCATTGCCTGAAGAGTGTTGGATACAGGTATCATCACAGTGCAGGGGAGGCAACGGCTTAGTGGCATTATCACTAGACTATTAATCCAAAAACTCAGCTAATGTTCTGGGGACCCGGGTTTGAATCCTGTCACAGCAGATGGTGGAATTAGAATTCAATAAAAGTATTTGGAATTAGAATCTACTGATGACCCACTGTCAGAAAAATCCATCTGGTTCACTAACGTCCTTTAGGGAAGAAAATCTGCCATCCTTACCCGGTCTGGCCTACGTGTGACTCCAGAACCACAGCAATGTGGCTGACTCTCAACTGCCCTTCCAAGGCAACCAAGGATGGGCAATAAATGCTGGCCAGCCAGCAACACCCGCGTCCCACGAAGGAATTTTAAAGAAAATTCGGAAGAAAATTGGATAAAAACATAAAAAGGAAACATTTGCAGACTGGGAGTAATTAGATTTGTTCTTTGAAACTTTTTTGACTTCAGGAAGCGTAAAGGAGAACATGCCCCTGTCTACATCATTGGGGACAAAAAGTAGAAAAAGTCAAGAGCTTCAAGTTTTTAGGTGTCTAGATCACCAACATCCTGTTCTGGTCCCCCCATGCTGACACTATTGTTAAGAAAACCCATCAAGGCCTCTACTTTCTCAGAAGACTAAGGAAATTTGGTACGTCTGCTATGACTCTCACCAACTTTTACAGATGCATCATAGAAAGCATTCTTTCTGGTTGTATCACAGTTTGGAATGGGCTCCTGCTCTGCCCAAGACTGCAAGGAACTACAAAAAGTTGTGAGTCTAGCCCAATCCATCACACAAACCAGCCTCCCATCCACTGACTCTGTCTACACTTCCTGCTGCCTCGGCAAAGCAGCCAGCATAATTAAGGACCCCACATGCCCCAGACATTCTCTCTTCCACCTCTTTCATCGGTAAAAAGATACAAAAGTTGAAAGTCACGTACCAACCGACTCAAGAACAGCTTCTTCCCTGCTGCTGTCGGACTTTTGAATAGACCTACCTTGCATTAAGTTGATCTTTCTCTACGCCCTAGCTTTGACTGTAACACTACATTCTGCACTCTCTCGTTTCCTTCTCTATGAACAGTATGCTTTGTCTGTATAGTATATACTTTTTACTGTACGTTAATACATGTGACAATAATAAATCAAAGAAAGAGCCAACACAAGAGATGATGGGTAAATGGCCTCCGTCTGTGCCAGGATCCTACAGGCTGAGGACTGATACAATTGCTATACAATCTTTCCACAGTTCAGCCGCACATCAGACACCGCCACACAATTCTTCACAAACTATTCCAAACTACCCTCCCACCCCATTTTGGTAACCAGCTCACTTACCAGATTTGCCATAATTGTGAGTATTTGGACAGTTTTCAACTTCTGATTTAATCTGATTTAGATTCTGTAATAGGAATGAAATAAGATGAACAGTCCATAACATCCTTCACATTCATCCTGCATCTCTCACCCCAGGATAAGAATTCGGACTTGGGTAACGGCACAACTTTGAAATTTACAGTGACACAAAACATGGAAATGTAATAAACAAGAAGACGCAGTGGCACAGTGCTCAGCAGCTGCCTCACAGCAAGAGGTCTCACAATACCAAGTTCAAGTCCAACATTGTTTGGAATCATGGGCTTTCAGAGTGCTGCTCCTTCATCAGGTGATCATTGTGAGACTTCTTACTGTGTCCACTCCAGTCTAATGCCAACATCTCCACATCATGGCCTCACAGTGCCAGGGACCTGGGTTTGATTTCCAGCTTGGGACACTGTCTTGGGTGGAGTTTTCACATTCTCCCTGTGTCTGCGTGGGTTTCCTCCGTGTGCTCCAGTTTCATCATAGTCTAAAGATGTGTGGATTAGGTTGATTTGCTATGCTAAATTGACTCCAGTTTCAGGGAGATTAGCAGGATAAATATTTGAGGTGACAGGGTTAGGGCCTGGGTGGGATTTTTGTTGGTGCAAGCTCCATGGGCTGAACAACTATAATACTAAAGGCTTTTAAAGAGGGCATTGTACAGGCTGGAGGAACGGGTAGTCATAGCTGATGAAATTCTACTCAGTAAACTAATATATTTCAGACAGGCAAGGACAGTGAGACAATAGAAGCGAAACTGCACTGTTTCAAGAGTGTGCAGGAACAGAGACACTGATAGGGGTGGGGAGATTAAAATACAAATCTTCAAAGGTGGTAGGACAGGTCAACAAAGCAATTAATATAGTCCATGAGGTCTGGCGCTTTATAAATGGAGTAAAAAGATCCAGGAAACTTAATTAAATACAAGCATAAACTCCATGTGTAAATGTAGTCTGATACAGCCCAAGCTCCCATTGTTAATGTCCAGAAGCAGTTCATAGGCCAACAGCAGGCAACAGTGAGGGTTTGAGGGTAACAGAGAGTGCGGGGGGGGGGGGGGTAGTTTAGGGGTCATGGATCGAGTGGGGAGGTTAAATCATTTTGTGGGGATTTTGGCGTTTTCAGGTTTATTTTTGGAGCTACGTTGAGATTTTTGGAAGGTTGCAATACTGAAGGCTTTATTTGAGTTTTTCTGAGGGGTAGATGTTTTGGGGAGTCGGATATTTTGGGGAGTAAGTGATATATTTTGGGGAGTGATGTGTTTTGGGAAGATGTTTTGGGCAGTGGGGTATTTTGGGGAGATGGTTTAGGGAGGGGGGTATTTTGGGGAGATGGGGAAAGGGGTGTTTTGGGGAGATGGGGAAAGGGGTGTTTTGGGGAGATGGGGAAAGGGGTGTTTTGGGGAGGGGGATGTTTGGGGGTGTTTTGGGATTTTGGGGATATTTTTGAAGTTTTTGGGGGGTTTCAGGGACCCAGACATGATGTCCTCAGTGAGCATGCGCACTCGGCTCAATGCTAAATGAAAATGTCCGGGAAGCTGCGGGAGAATCGAAGGCTCCCGATCAATAAATCACCCATTAATCCGCCCAGAAACCGCGTTAATAACACCACAGCAAGAGAAACCGACACAAACCAGCGCCTTCACCACACCGATCCCACCGGAAACCGGCCCAGCGCACAATCTCGTCCCGCCGGAAACCGGTCCGACCAGCAATCCCGTCCCTCCGGAAGCTGGTCTGCCCCACACAGTTCCGGTGCACCCGTTCTATAGTTGCCACATTTCAGTGACTTCAAAGATCATCAAACCTAAAAACTCTCAACAAAATCCAGGCAATACCCAGCGAGCCAGACAGCACCCGTGGGGGAAGATAATATCCTGTGGCAATTCGGTCTTTTGACTATTTCCAGCTTTTTAAAAAATATCTGAGATTTGTTAGAAATATTTGTTAGTCACAAGTAGGCTTACATTAACACTGCAATGAAGTTACTGTGAAAATCCCCTAGTCGCCACACACCAGAGCCTCTTTGGGCACACTGAGGGAGAATTTAGCACAGCCGTTGCACCTAACCAGCATGTCTTTCAGACTGTGGGAGGAAACCCACACAGACACAAGGAGATCATGCAAACTCCATGCAGTGAGAAGTCTCACAACACCAGGTTAAAGTCCAACAGATTCATTTTACTTCAACAGTCACCTGAGCAGCGCTCTGAAAGCTCATGCTCTCATATAAACCTGTTGGACTTTAATCTGATGTTGTGAGAGTTGTTACTGTGCCCACCCCAGTCCAACGCTGGCATCTCCACATCAAGACTCCACACAGACAGTAACTCAAACTGGGAATCAAATCCAGGTCCCTGGTGCTGTTGACGCAGCAGTGCTAACCACCATGCCACCCATTTTTGCTACTGTGCTTTGTCTGAAAGCAGGAATTAGTAAATTCACAATAAATGATGTGCTTAGTTTACTTTTACTTCTCTGCACCTTTCTTCTGATTGTCTCTTCACTTTACCTCTTCGCCCAGAGCCAGTATTTCCAGGGAGATACATTCCTTCAGATGAAAGAGCTGAACCACCCCCATCCCTGCAAGGTGCCCTTCACTCAGCCGTGCCCTGTTACGAGACTGGGATGGTCTGGGTGCACATGTCCCTCCACTCACCTTGCATCACAAGCAACAGTAAATCAAAACATTTATTAGAGGCATTAACCAGAAATTGAGGGGCTGTAACTATCAGGAAAAATTGGCTTAGTTAGGCATTTTAGAAAAGAGAAAGATGTTATGGATCTTTAAGATTAGAATTTGATAGACTTGTTGGGGGGGGGGTGGGGCGAATCTAAGAACCATGGACATCATTACAAATAAATCCAATAAGGAACTCCAAAATATCTACTGTTATCCACAAGAGTGGTGATGACATGGAACACACTCTCACAAGGAATGTTTTAAATTTGATGTAATTTTAGGAATCGGTATCTCCTCACAGCTTTCCAAACTGGCTGGGAACAGACACTGTTTGGAATCAGGAAAGTTCCAATACTGAACTAAGAAGAGGCTTATTCCACTATCAATGTTAAATGTTGCTAGTTCAATACTGACAGAATTCTTCAAAAACACTCGGGTTGATATTAGCGTATTTATTGCACAGCAATGAATTACAAATCAGGAATATCCGTCTGCTATTTACATTCAGGCACAGCTCATGAAATGTCTGCATCTGAACCAGAGTCAGAATAATCAGCAACAAGTGAGCTAGTATTGGCATCAGAATCCATCACAGTCCCAGTCTGCAGAAGAAAACCAGTCTCCCCCCTTGAAGTACTGTCACTCTCTTGAATTGGATTGTCTGCAACGTGATCGACTCTGCTCGTCATCTGCAGTCTGGAGTCCTGATCTCCACTGACTGAGAGTGGTTGCTGCTTCTGGCTTGCTGAACATTCTCCCGATTTCCTTCGGATTATTCCCAGATCACTTGCAGCAATTCCGTTTGGGCTGTTTAAGGTTTTGTTCGTCAATATTTTACTCAATCCCAGTTTTTTTAAGGTCTCACCAGCCTTTTCTCCCACTGCAGCTTGGGGTGAAGCAAACCAGGACCGTGAGGTGATTTCCTTCCGTTTCATTCTCTGCTTGTCCTCGTAGGCTGTGTAAAGAATACCAAGACCATAAAAAACCAGGAGTAGGCCACCCTTGCTCCACCATTCAATACGATTATGGCTGATCCATTTGGGACGAGCACCAGAATCACTATTTTGCTGATATGACCTATGGTCTGTTATATACCACACAGAAACAGGACAATCAGCCTAACCAGCCCATGCCAATGTTTATGCTCCACGCAAGCATCATCTGCACCGACACTTGAGAAACACCTGACCTCCCATCTGATCCCATTTACCAGCACTTGGCCCACAGCCCTGAATGTTTTGACATGCCAAGTGCTCATCCAGATACTTTTTAAGGATGTGAGGCAAACTGTCTCCACCACCCTCCCAGGCAGCACATTCCAGACCGTCACCACTCTCCGATAAAAGTTTTCCTCCACATGTCTCTGGGATAGAGAATTCCAAAAATTCACTACCCTTCAAGTCAAATCATTTCTCCTCATCTGAGTCCTGAATGATTGATCCTCTTATCCTGAGACTGTGCCCCTGTGTTTTAGAGTTTGCTGACCAACTGAAGCAACCTCTCAGCACCTCAGAATTTTAAACATTTCAAAGAGGTCACCTCTCACTTTTCAGAGCTCCAGAGAATACAAGTCCAGTTTACTCAGGCCCTCATCGCAGGACAACCCTCCTCATCCCAATTTAGCGAACCTTCGCTGTACCCCCTCCAATGCCAGAACTGTGTACAGTTTTGCAGTCATGGTCTGACCTGTAGAAAGATTTCTTTATGCTGTATTCTGGCTCCCAGTAAAGGCCAGATGCCATTTGCCTCTCTGATTGCTGCAGCTGCATGAAAACTTTCATTTCTTGTGCAGAGAGCCAAGTCTCTTTAAACATCAACACTTACAAGTCTCACACCATTAAAAACTATCCATGCTTTTCTATTCTTAGGACCAAAGTGAATGACTTCACACTTCCCTATGTTAGACATTCCATGCCATCTTGTGGTCCACTCGCTTAATTTGTCCTTATCCTTTTGCAACTTCTGCATCCTCCCCACAGCTTACCTTCCCAGCTAGCTTGGAATCATCAGCAAAATTGGCTACATCACTCTCCGTCTCTTCATCCAAGTTATTGAGATGGATTGTAAATAGTTGAGGCCTCAGCGCTGATCCCTGTGGCACTCCACCACCACTCCCTGCCAACCAGAAACGGCCCCGTTATGCCCAGTCTCTGCTTACTGTTTTTTGGCCAGTCCTCTAATCCTTGGCTAATATACTACCCCCAGCTCCATAAGCCCTTATGTCATCCTGTAGTCTTTTCTGATTTGATTTATTGTCACAAGTATTGGTATACAGTGAAATGAATTGTTTCTTGTGCGCTATACAGACAAAGCATACAGTTCATAGAGAAAGAAACGAAAGGTGAGGAATGTAGTCTTACAGTCACAGCTAGGGTGTAGAGAAAGATTTTTGTGGTACCTTATTGAATGCCTTGTGGATATACTTCATTTACTTATTCTCTTTCATCTACCCTACTAGTTACATACACAAAAAATTCTAATCCATTTCCCTTTAGTAAAACCATGTTGACTTGTTGAAATTGTGTTGGTGTCGCTCCTGTACACAACTCCATGCACTGCTCTGGACTGAGTGCCGATCTGCTTTCTATTCTGCTGCTGAGCCCTGTTAAATAACACTGTGCACCCAGTCACTAACTACACCTCACTCAGGGAAGAAGCTTCTCACATTCTCTTCTATCTTGGTTGCTCTGACAGTGGATTTATCCAAAATGAGGCACAGCCCAGAACATCCTTTCCAAACATATAGTCTCAGGGCAATCCAGACTGAATCTCAGTGGACGAGGAGACTGACAGCTAATGGCACAAACAATTTTTCCACAACCCTGACAGTTAGCCACCAGTGACAGTGAAACTGGGCAAGTTCAATGCTCCCACATATGGGAAGAAGCCAAAACTCAGACTGCATCTGCCTGATTGAGGACATACTGAGTATAATCCACATACATTCTCACTCTGCTCTAATGACAAGCTAACATGCCCCAGACACTATCCCAGCACCTCCCCAAAATAACACTCAAAGATTAACCTGTCTCCTCAAGATTTTAGCTGACATTCAATCTCTTTTTAAACAGCCTGGGATAGAATGGATCAGTGTTCACAGAACTCCTACAGTGCAGAAAGAGGCCATTTGGCCCATTGAGCCTGCACTGACAACAAACTCACCTAAACCCTATAACCCCACATCTTTGCCCTGCTAGCCCCCTGACACTAAGGGGCAATTTGACAACAAGATCAGCTCCTATTTGAATGATTCAATTCACCCCTCCTGCTCTGGAGGGATTCTATGATTTTATGAATTGATCCCTCCCAACTTACAATCCATGGTGCGGAATTTGAGAAGTGAAGCCAGGTGCTTGTCATCCTCGGACTCCTGAACTAGAGGAATGCTGAGACAGGCTTTATTCCGAAGAGCTTCATCCTTTTCTTCCACCTCTTTCAACACCTTCTTCTCATCCTAGAGACAGGAGATGACATTAATCTAACAATGAATCTACAGGACTAATGGAGACATAGAAGATAGGAGCAGAAGGAGGCCATTTGGCTCTTTGAGCCTGCTCTGCCAATACGATCATGGCTGATCGTCCAACTCAATGGCCTAATCTTGTTTTCTCCCCAAAACCTTTAATCTCATTCGCCCCAAGTGCTATATCCAGCTGCCTCTTGAATACATTCAATGTTTTGGCATCAGTTACTTCCTGTGGTAATGAATTCCACAGGCTCACTGCTGTTTGGGTGAAGAAATGTCTCCTCATCTCCAAGCTAAATGGTCTGCCCTGAACTGTCAGACTGGCCCCTGGTTCTGGAACCCCCCCCACCATCAGGAATATCCTCCCTGCAGCGACCCTGTCTAGTCCTGTTAGAATTTTATAAGTCTGTATGAGCTCTCTCTCTCTCTCTTCTTGAACTCCAGCGAAAACAATCCTAACCTGGTCAATCTCTCCTCATATATCAGTCTTGTCATCCCCGGAATTAGCCTGGTAAACCTTCACTGCACTCCCTCGAGAGCAAAAACATCCTTCCTCAGAAAAGGAGACCAAAACTCCTTGGTGTGGCCTCACCAAGTCCCTGTATAATTGCAACAACACATCCCTGCCCCTGTACTCAAAACCTCTCGCAATGAAGGCCAACATACCATTTGCCTTCTTTACCGCCTGCTGCACCTGCATGCTTACCTTCAGTGACTGGTGCACAAGGGCACCCAGGTCCCTCTGCACACTCTCCCCTCCCAATTTACACCTATTCAGGTAGTAATCTGACACCTTGTTTTTGCTTCCAAAGTGAATAACCTTATGTTTATTCAAATTACACAGCATCTGCCATTGATTTGTCCACTCACCCAACCTGTCCAGATCATTCTGAAAGATCTCTGCATTCTTGTCACAGTTCACCCACCCACCCAACTTGGTATTATCTGCAAACTTTGAGATGTTACATTTCGTTCCCTCATCCAAATCATTAATATATATTGTGAATAGCTGGGGTCCCAGCACTGATCTCTGTGGCATCCCAATCGTTACTGCCTGCCAATTTGAAAAGCACCCATTAATTCCTACTTTTTGTTTCTTTAATAGAGCATAAATAATCATAAAGCACCCGTCAGGACACCAGGGACACAAGCAAGCCTTCACTAAGGATATTCTGCTTTCAATCTTGTGTCTATCTTCAGATCAGTGACTTGTATCACCCTCAAGGCGGTGCAGACACGGCGACACTGACTGCTCTGGGTGGGTGGGGTGCAGACACAGAGACACTGACTGCTCTGGGTGGGTGGGGTGCAGACACAGAGACACTGACTGCTCTGGGTGGGTGGGGTGCAGACACCGGGACACTGACTGCTCTGGGTGGGTGGGGTGCAGACACCGGGACACTGACTGCTCTGGGTGGGTGGGGTGCAGACACCGGGACACTGGCTGATGTTGGCCTCAGTTGAATATGTGTCTGGTGCCTCTAACTGACAACTTCACAGTTTGAAGATAATTGCTCACCAACGACGTACCCGGAATTTTTTGCGCAGCATGCTGTTAATGGCAAAGTCGTCTTTCCAGGCACTCTGCATCTCCTGGATGTTGGACAGGGTGGGGACAGCAATCTTCAGCTTCTCCTGGTCACCCACCCCATGTTCCAGCTTATACATGGGATCTGTCTCCAACTTCTTCTTCTCCTCATGTTCTGCAAGATTAAAGATGTTTGTGTTTAAATGTAGAAAACACAGCATCAGCCTCAAACCACGTCCTTCAGTCTCTTCTCCACATTGACCCTCCAGTCTCAGGCCCTCCCCACCCTCACATCACACCCAGACCCTCGCACCCCACTCTGCACCGACTCTCCAGCCCCCTCCTCGAATTGACCCTCGACCCCCAACCCTCGTGTCCTCCCAATGTCAATCATTGGCCCACAAACAGGATCCAGTGTCCCTCTTCTGGGTTACTAACCAGTAGTTAAAATTTGGTCATTATCCTTCATGTCCCATCGCTCCTCTTTGCGCCGTGCTCCACTCACAATCACATAGTCACAGTTCGCTGGGTCGGTTTGCATCTCAATGTAATTCACACACAAATGGCATTTCATCCGAAACCTGGAACACCCAACATCACATCTTTATCGAGAAAGAGTGGGAGACAGAGAGAGAGAAAGAGTGGGAGACAGAGAGAGAGAAAGAGAAACAGAGAGAGAGAGAGAGAGAGAGAGAAACAGAGAGAGAGAGAGAGAAAGAGCACTCAGGAAACGCAGATTGTGCCGTAGATGGTACCTGTAAATAGGGGTTGTGTAGTAGTTCCCAACTTTCTTCTTCTCGGCATTGTACCGGACACCTAGAACCAGGAAAAAAACCCATTGTAACTCCATCATTCCCAGTGCACATCTCCACCTACACTGTCCTCCATCACACAGTCCCAGGACAGGTACAGCACAGGGTTAGAAACAGAGTAAAGCTCCCTCTACACTGTCCCCCCCACCAAACACTCCCAGGGCAGGTACAGCATGGGGTTAGATACAGAGTAAAGCTCCCTCTACACTGTCCGCATCAAACACTCCCAGGACAGGGACAGCACGGGGTTCCTATTGCACTTTCTTCCTGATGGCACGTCTCAAAAAAAAAGCTGCAAAAATTTCTTGTGGAACCAAATGCAAAGAGCGGAGCTAACTGCACCCACTGTGACTTGACTCTTGACTTGGCATCTTGAAGGGAATTGCTTGATAGAGCAGACGCAGCACGGTTTCGTTAAGGGGAAGTCGTGTCTGACTAATTTACTTGAGTTCTATGAGGATGTGTCTAGAGCAGTGGATAGAGGAGAGTCGGTGGATGTGGTCTTTCTTGATTTTCAGAAGGCGTTTGACAAGGTACCTCACAAGAGGTTATTGCAGAAGGTCAGGGGACATGGAGTTGGGGGTAGGGTGTTAGCGTGGATAGAGGATTGGCTGTCAAATAGGAGGCAGAGAGTGGGGGTTAATGGGTGCTATTCGGATTGGCGGGTGGTGACTAGTGGAGTGCCTCGGGGTCGGTGCTGGAGCCTCAGCTATTTACCATTTATATAGATGATCTGGAGGAGGGAACCGAGTGTATGGTGTCGAAATTTGCTGATGACACCAAGATTGGTGGAAAGGCAAATTGTGCGGAGGGTGTGAAGAGTCTGCAGAAGGATCTAGATACGCTGGGCGAATGGGCCAGGAACTGGCAAATGGAATTTAATGTTGGCAAGTGCGAGGTGGTCCACTTTGGTAGGAATAATGGTAGGAAGGATTATTACTTACGTGGAGAAAAACTGCAGCAGGCGACGGTGCAGAGGGATCTCGGGGTCCTTGTGCATGAGTCGCAAAAACCCAGCCTGCAGGTGCAGCAGGTGGTCAGGAAGGCAAATGGGATGCTGGCCTTCATAGCGAGGGGGATTGAATATAAAAGTAGGGAGGTCTTGCTGAGGCTGTATAGGGCATTGGTGAGGCTGCAGCTGGAGTACTGTGTGCAGTTTTGGGCGCTGTACTTACGCAAGGATATTTTGGCCTTGGAGGGAGTGCAGAGGAGGTTTACTAGGCTGATACCGGAGTTGAGGGGATTGAGCTATGAGGAGAGGCTGAATAAACTAGGCTTGTACTCGTTAGAGTTTAGAAGAATGAGGGGAGATCTCATTGAGACGTATAAGATGATGAATGGGATGGATAGGATAGAGGTGGAGAGACTCTTCCCGCTCAGAAAGGACAGTAGGACTAGGGGGCACAGCCTCAAAATAAAGGGGGGGCGGTTTAGAACGGAGTTGAGGAGGAACTTCTTCACTCAAAGGGTGGTGAATCTCTGGAATTCTCTGCCCATTGAAGTGGTGGAGGCTGCCTCGCTAAATATTTTTAAGACGCGGGTTGATGGGTTTTTGATAAGAGAGGGGATTAAGGGTTATGGGGAGAGGGCGGGAATGTGGAACTGAGCAGCGACAGATCAGCCATGATCTTATTGAATGGCGGGGCAGGTTCGAAGGGCCAGATGGCCTACTCCTGCTCCTATTTCTTATGTTCTTTCTTATGTTCTTATGACTCAGCACCGTGAATTAGAAAGGATCTCACCAGGCTGAGCATCAAACCTCACCACCCCTTCACACACACACTCTGCATTTCACCAGGCTTACCCATTCCAATGTGCTTCCCACAGCCATCACACCAGATGTTGTATGGCATCTCAAACCTTCAGGGAAAGACAAGATTTGGATATCAGTAAACTTCAAAACTATTCTAATGGAATGATAATGATTTGCTTACCCTGAACTTCCATGTCCACAGAATCTGGTCCCTTTCTGCTGCACCACCTGGGCAAAGTGTGAGCTCACACAGTCAGCATTGGCAGGACATTTATCAGGACTAACAGGTGCACGACTGCCAAACCAACCAAGCCTCACCCCATTCTCCCACACAGATTTGGCTGGGCAGAAGCCATTGGTCAAATCTCCCCTGGTAACTGGCTCAACCTGACATCAATAGGAGCTCGAAAAACAGCAAGTAATCAGAAACGACAAGGTTTTCGGCGCTCTATAACACTACACTACAGCATGTAGTCAATCCCAACCCCCCACCACCATCTCCAGATACACACACCGGGGCCCGTCGCCCCCACGTCCACACACTCTGGGGCCTGTCACCTCCACCTCCAGACACACACACACACACACACACACACACACCCCGGGAGCCATCACCCCCACGTCCAGACACACACACCGAGAGCCACAGCCCCTCCATCTCAACAAACACCGGGAACCGTTGCTCTCACCACACTGCTCTAAGTGCAGTAGAAATTGGGTAGGCTGGAATATCAGACTGAAAGCGGGGACTCACCGGATAACAAGAATCCCCTGGGAAAGTTTCCTGGCCCTTTCCCGCAAAGGATGGCTGTTCCTGTATTTATTGAGGGAGCCATGCTGCCAGGGTCGAAAGACACATTAATATTGTTAAGAAATTAGAAGTAAAGACATCACAGCTTTAATGTCTGAGCAGATTTATCAGCAACCTAACCTAACCTCCCCACCCCCACCCCACTCCACCACTGAACGCAGTCACTGTGAAGGAATGGCCTAAATATATATATATGTATACCTGCTGCCCTTATTCTCCCAGGCGATAGTACATGCAGCTTTGCAATCTGCCATCTAAGGAGCCTTGGTGAGCCAATGCAGTAAATAGGGACACACGGCTATCACTGTGGAGGAAGGAATGAATGTTGAAGGTGGTGAATGGGGCCAATGAAACTGGAAACACTGGATGGTGTCAAGCTTCTTGAGTGTTGTGGAAGCTGCACTCATCCAGGCAAGTGGAAAGTATTCCATCACACTCCTGACCTGCAACAGGCTTTAGGGTGTCAGGTGGTGAGTCACTTACTGCACCCTGCCTCTAACCCATTTTTATAGCTACAGTAATCATAACACTGAAAGAGTTACCCTCTCTCCATAGACACAGCTTGATCTGTTGAGCAATCTCTGTTTGACTTGTTACTGGTCTAGTTTGGTTTTTGGTCATTAGCAAGCTCCAGATATTAATAGCGGTGAATTCAGTAATGGCAATGCCATTGAGTGCAAAGGCAAGATGGTTAGATTGTCTCTTGTTGGAGATGGCCATTGCCTGGTACATGTGGCACAAACGTTGCTGGTCTCTTAGCAGCCCAAGCTTGAATGCTGTGCAGGTCTTGCTGAATTTAGACACGGACTACTTCAGTATCTGAAGAGCAGTGTACAGTACCGAATGTTTCAGTGAACCTCTTTGCTTCTGGTCTTGTGATGGAGAGACGATTGTATGCAGCTGCTTATGAAAATATCTTTGTGGATACAGTCTGTATCTCTCACACACTGCTCAAGAACTTCACCTCAAACACAGCAAACTCTTACCTTGACAGGATCAAAGTCTGGAGGGTAATACTTATTCACGCCTTTCCGTTCCCCCTGTCGGAGAAAGAAAAATGGTCCTTTAATTAGAAAGGTCTTTTTCCTTTGAATGCATTCCTCTCCTCCCCAGTGGACAGAATTCTAGAAGTGATTTGACAAGGTGCCATACAAAATAACAGCTTGTGATGTAGGAGTGGCATCTCAGCAGAGATAGAGGATCAGCGGGCTAACAGGAAGAGTAGGCACAATGGGTCACTTTCAGGTTGGCAAAATGATTAGAGCACTGGGCCCTCAACTATTTACCATTTATATCAATGACTTGGATGAAGCACTGAATGTGTGGGTAGCTAAATTTGTGATGACACAAAGGAGAGTAAAGAAACATATTAAGGTTAAGCAGTGGGAAAAACTGGCAGAGTATAATGGGGGAAAATGTGAACTTTCCACTTTGACACAAAGAATAAAGTAGAGAGAGCTTGCAGAACTCAGTGGTGCAGAGGGATCTGGATGTCCTGGTACATGAGTCAGGAAACGTTAATATGCAGGTACAGCAAGTGCTGAGTGATCCATCATTATAAAGTTCTTCGAAAGGCTTGTCATGGCATGAATTCCAGCCTCCTGGACTACCTGGACCCACTACAATTTGACTACCACCGCAACAGGTCCACAGCAGACGTCATTTCCCTGGTCCTGCATTCAACCCTGGAACAGCTAGATAACAAGGACACCTATGTCAGACTACTGTTTATTGACTACAGCTCAACCTTCAACACCATTACTCCCACAAAACCCATCTCCAAACTCCATGGCCTGGGCCTTGCCACCTCCCTGGATCCTGAACTTCCTAACTCACAGGCCACAAGCAGTAAGGATAGGCAACAATACCTCCTCCACGATAATTCTCAACACCGGTGCCCCATAAGGCTGTGTTCTCAGTCCCCGACTATACTCTTTTTCATCTACGACTGTATGGCCAAATTCCCCTCCAATTTGATTTTCAAATTTGCTGGTGACACCACCGTAGTGGGTTGGATCTCAAACAAAGATGAGAATGAGTACAGGAATGAGATAGAGAATCTGGTGAACTGGTGCAGCAACAATAATCTCTCCCTCAATGTCAACAAAACGAAGGAAATTGTCATCGACTTCAGGAAGCGTAAAGGAGAACATGTCCCTGTCTACATCAACGTGGACGAAGTAGAAAGGGTCGAGAGCTTACACGTTTTTAGATCACCAACAACCTGTCCTGGTGCCCCCCGCAAGCCAACACTGTAGTTAAGAAAGCCCACCAACACCTCTACTTTCTCAGAAAACTAAGAAAATTTGGCACATCAGCTAAGACTCTCACCAACTTTTAGATACACCATAGAAAGCACTCTTTCTGGTTGTATCACAGCTTGGTATGGCTCCTGCTCTGCCCAAGACCACAAGAAATTACAAAAGGTCGTGAATGTAGCCCAATCCATCACGCAAACCAGCCTCCCATCCATTGACTCTGTTTACACTTCCCACTGCCTCAACAAAGTAGCCAGCACAATTGCGCACTATAGACATTCTCTCTTTCACCTTCTTCTGTTGGGAAAAAGATACTAAAACCTGAGGTCATGTACCAACTGACTCAAGAACAGCTTCTTCCCTGCTGCAATCAGACTTTTGAATGGACCTACCTTGCATTAAGTTGATCTTATTCTACACCCTAGCTATGACTGTAACACTACATTCTGCACTCTCTCGTTTCCCTCTCTTTGAACGGTATGCTTTGTCTGTATAGTGTGCAAGAAATAATACTTTCCACTGTATGCACATGACAATAATAAATCAAAAGGGAAATGGAATGTTGTATATGGAATGCAATATAAAAGTATTTATACACATGGTTTGCTGCAGTTGCACAGGATGCTGGTGAGACCAAATCCAGTTTTGGTCGCCTTATTTAAGAAAGTATATAAATGTTTTAGGAGCAGTTCATAAAAGGCTCACTCAGCTGATACTTGGGATGGGAAAGGATGATATAGGGCAGCATGGTGGCACAGAGGTTAGCACTGCTGCCTCACAGCACCAGAGACCCAAGTTCGATTCCCGACTTGGGTCACTATCTGTGTGGAGTCTGCACAATTCTCCCTGTGTCTGTGTGGGCTTCCTCCCACAGTCCGCAAGATGTGCGGCTTAGGTTCATTGGTCATGCTAAATTCTCCCTCAGTGTACCTGAACAGGCATCGATGTAGTGTAGCAAAAAGGGGATTTTCACAGTAGTTTCATTGCAGTGTTAATATATGCATACTTGTGAACTAATAAGTAAACTTTAAACTTAAACAGGTTGAGCTTATACCCAGTGGAATTTAGAAGATTGAGAGATGAATTTATTGAAACAGACAAGATCCTGGGGGAGTTTGAGAGGGTCAATATTGGGAAGATGTTGCCACTTGTGGGAGAAACTGGAATTTGAAGACATTAAAAATAAAAGGCCTCCAATTTAAAACAGAAATGAGAAGAATTTTTTTCCCTCTGAAGGCGATGAATCTTTGGAACTCTGTTCCATAGCAAGCAGTGGATGCAGCAACAGAGGCAGATAGATTCCGAACTAACAAAGACACCTGACTAACAAGTGAGTCAAAGGTTATCGGGGGATAAGCAGAATGTAGGATTCAGACCACAATCAGATCAGCCATCATTGTATTGAATGGCAGAACAGAGTTGATGGCTTACTCCTGCTCCTCAGTTGATTGCTGGTTGCACTCTGTACATCTCTGACTTGTCCACCCTTCGCAGGATTCCAGGTCCTGACACTAGCTGAGTATTTGAAAAAGGGAATTTAACAGTGGAGCCTCGGCCAGTTCTCACTGGTATCCATACTGACAGTTTCTGATAGAGTAGAGGAACAGGAACTCTGACTGAGATTTGCTCAAAAGTTACCTCTTTGAAATGTAAGACCAAGACTAGCTTCTCAGGCACCGTCTAGGCATAAACCAGGAGTCAGACTTTGGGACTGACTCGGGATCAAACCTTGATCAACTGGAGAGATGGTTTGCCTCAATACTTTGGAAAGAATCTTGAGAAATGATTTACAGCTGAGTCCCCTCACAGTCAGGCTTGCTGCAGCAACTCATCTCTCTGAGCAAATCACAAGAAATAGTATAGGCTAGTTGTTGCGGCAGAGATTTGGAGTGAGTGGTCAGATTGATTTTGGATTCAAACCATTGGTAATATTTATACAGGTTCATGTCTTCCTGCACATCTTAAACTTGTAACTAATTACAAAAACAAATAATTCTGATCCACCAAACATTAAGATAAAAGATTCACAGGTCATATCTCAACCTGCCAATCTCAGCAGTAACTCACAACGTGTCTGAAGATCAAACAGCATTAAAGGCAGGACTGAATTTTACCAGCTTAAACAGCACACAGCTCTCAAAGGATAAGACCACACATCCTTGGCTTTCAGATAGACAAGAATGATTGCCATTCTATGCATAAATATTCAAAACAACTGCTTGAATAACAAATTTACCATTGGCTATCTCTGAGCTTTCCGTCCAATTGCAGGAAATAGGTTCCTCTCCAATCCAAACCCCTGTGGACAAGAAGAAACTCAGAGTGAACTTTGAAGCAGTGTGCCCAGCTTCAGACACACAGAGTCACACAGACACACACATAGATGACAGTGCCTGGGGGAGGGGGCGCGGAGAGAGAGTGGGGGAAAGAGAAGCGGGAGGGGGCGGTGTCAGAGCTAGTAGGAGTGGCTCTCTCTCTCCCCTAGTTCAGGGCGAACACCAGCCAGGCTCCTCCCAGAGGGGCTGGGGGAGAGCCGAGTGCCGGGGTAAACGATCCAGACTGCAAATGAGACCCAAACCCCGTTTCCACAGCAACCTCCCCACCCGCCGCCATTTTACCCGCTCCCGGTGGTACCCTCACTGCGCAGGCACGTACTCCCCGTCACGACGTAAACACGTCGCTCCCCGCCCCTGACAGCTGGGACCCACCCCCAACAATCGGGCCCCGCCCCTGACTGTCCAGCTCCACTTCCAACAACTGAGCCCCGCCCAATGACAGACGGTCCCCGCCCCCTGGTAACCGCCCCGCCCCCTGGAAACCGGCCCCGGCCCCGCCCCCTGGTAACCGAGCCAGTGAGATGGGGAAGAGAAGATGGCGGCGGTGGGCTAGGAGTTCATATCCCACCTCAGTAATGTCCAGTTCAGAGAGTCTCCATCAGAAATACTCGAGCTAGAACAGGATTTAAGGTGAAATGGGGCAGGGACAGAATCCCAGAAATGTGATAGCAACAGAGAAGGCCATGCTGCCCACCGTGTCTGTACTAGCCCCCCCTGTTCAGTTTGTGCCACAGCTGGCCTTCTCCCTTCCTCATTCCCGGCATCATTCTCGCTAATCTTTCCTGTGACAGGCGGCAAGATGGTAAATAACCAAAGAGTTGTTGGTGCCAAGCCAATCGTAACATCCCTACAGTACAGAAAGAGGCTATTCAGCCCATCAAGTCTGCACCGACCACAATCCCACCCAGGGCCTATCCCTAAAACCCCATGCATTTACCCTGACACCATGGGCCGATCCATCTAACCTACACATCTTTGGACTGCGGGAGGAAACTGGAGCATCCGGAGGAAACCCACGCAGACACAGGGAGAACATGCAAACTCCCCACAGACAGTGACCCAAGCTGGGAATTGAACCCGCGTCCTTGGCTCTGTGAGGCGGCCGTGTTCACAGTGAAAATGGAACAAGCTGGGGGAGATGGGGGTAATGTTACTGGACTTGTCTTCCAGAGCCCCAGGCTCCAGCATTCAAATCCCACCATGGCAGCTGGAGGGATTTAAGTTCAATTAATAAAAATCTGGAATATAAAACTAACCTTAGTATTGGTGACCACTGATTGTCATAAAAACCCATCTGATTCACTAATGTCCTCACCCAGTCTGACCTACATGTGACTCCAAAGCTACAGCAATGTGGTTGACTCTCAGAGTACTCTGAATGTCTGAGACACTCAGTTCAAGGGCAAATAGGGATGGACAACCTGTCCTTCGTGGAGAAATTTTTCCGCAAACACACCTTTGACCACAAGGCGATTAAGCAGTGGTCAGCGCGTAACGTCCTTGGGGCCCTGAGAGAAAAGGAGACGGCGGATCCTGTCGGATGGTTCCCTGAGCAGACTGTCAGTGTCATCTGGCAGAACGCCTCATCACCAGAACTGACAAACAAGCACCAAGATCTGGCTTGGCTGGTGGTGAGAAGGGCACTCCCCGTCAGATCCTTTATGCACGCTCGAGGTCTCAACATCACCGCACGCTGCCCTCGAAGCGGCTGCGGGGCTGACGAGACGGTCGCACACCTCCTTCTGGAATGTGCCTTTGCAAAGAAGGTCTGGAGCGAGATGCAGTGGTATTTGTCGAGGTTCGTCCCGAGCAGCTCGGTGACGCAGGACTCTGTGCTCTACGGGCTGTTTCCGGGAACGCACACCGAGACAAATATCAACTGCTGCTGGAAGGTCATCAACTCGGTGAAGGACGCACTTTGGTCCGCCCGAAACTTGCTGATCTTCCAGCTGAAAGAACTGTCCTCGACCGAGTGTTGCAGACTGGCACATTCCAAGGGCCAGGTCTACGTGCTGAGGGACGGGCTGAAGCTTGGGGCAGCTGCTGCAAAGGCACAATGGGGAAAGGCCACGCTGTAAGGCCTTTTAACGGAGGCAGACCGAGGGCCCAGGAACTGCAGAATACCCTCGACCTGCGTAACTGTGTGCCAATCTGAACACTAACGGCACACAGTAATCTTTTGAGGCGTGTATATAGTTTTTTAAGTATTGAAATGTAATCATTGTAATTAGTACAAATATGTAAATATTGAGACATGGACATAGTTTTTTTTAAGTACTGAAATGTTAAGTAGTGAAATGTAGTCACTGTAGTTTTGGACAGATCTGCAAAAATGTTTTCATTCCGCATTGTTTTGCTACTCGAAGCCCTGTACATTGTAATAGATTACTTGAGATTTTTATGAATAGAGTATATTTTTGGAAAAAAAATAGGGATGGACAACAAATGCTGGCCTTGCTGCTGAGGCCCACAACCCACAAAAGAGATTTTTTTAAAAAATAAAGAAACAAAATGAGTCCAGAGTACATTCAAGTGGCAGAATAATGAACAGTAGGTGCCCAAAAGCAAGACTAAGATCAAAGTAAGCAAAGTGTTGGAGGTGAAGGATAGATATATGTGCACGGTAGCACAGTGGTAAGCACTGCTGCTTCACAGCTCCAGGGTCCTGGGTTTGATTCCCGGCTCAGGTCACTGTCTGTGTGGAATTTGCACATTCTCCTTGTGTCTGCGTGGGTTTCCTCTGGGTACTCTGGTTTCCTCCCACAGTCCAAAGATGTGCGGGTTAGGTTGATTGGCCATCTAAGAAATTGCCCCTTAGTGTCCAGGGATGCATTAGGTTAGAGGGATTAGTGGGTATAATGTGTAGGGAAAATGGGGGTAGGGCCTGGGTGGGATTGTGTTTGGTGCAGATTCGATGGGCCAAAGGGCCTCTTTCTGCGCTGTAGGGTTCTGTGATTCTATATTAGCAAGGAGGATTAAAAGGGTAAGCCAGCAGGAACTCAGGGTCACGGCCATGGTCTGAACAAGGGTGCTTGGCAAAGCGGTCACTCAATCTTCACTTGGCCTCCTTGCCTCGGGATTGCATTGTGAGCAGCAAATACAATAGCCTAAATTGGAAGAAATAAATCACTGCTTCACCTGGAAGATGTGAAAGGAGGGGGTAAATGGGCAGGGGTTACATTTCCTGTGCTTACATGAGAAAATGTCGTGGGAAGGGAAGGATACGGTGATTGAGGAGTGGGCTAAGGTGTCACAGCGGGAACAGTCCCTTTGGAATGCTAAAAGGAGAGGAGAGGGGCAGATGAGTCAGGTGGTGGTGAAAACTGTTAAATGCAAAGGCTGATAGAAGGTGTAGAAGGTGATAACTAGGGGAATCCTGTGATGGGAAGGTGTGAGTGCAGAAGTTCAGGAAATGGGCCATGGTGGAGGGATTCTTAGTTCAGGAAAAAGGAAGGCATTTCAAAAGCACAGGTATAAAAAGTTGCATCATGAGAGCAGATTTGACAGACGGATAAACTGGGAGATATTGTGTATAGTCCAGTAGATCTGAGTTTCTTGTCCTGTATAATTTAGCAGTAAGTGTTTATTAATTACTCATAACCATACACAATTAAAAATAGGATAAGGATTAAATAAGCTAGGAGCTGTCTCCATGCTTGCTCATACACATGCCTCTATCCAGCAAATGACTGCCCTCTAGACAGAGATCTCGTTCCTTTGCTTCACAGTGTGGGAGTAGTGGATAGGGGATTCCTTTCATCCCTCAAGATAGATGTGTGCTGGGAACAGATTTCAGATCGTCTATCTCAGTTGTCTTTTCAAGGGCCAAATCATCTCTCTACTGGAGACTGCATCATCTGTCAGTCCAACAATAATTCTAATTTATTTTGTTAGTCACAAGTAGGCTTACATTAACACTGCAATGAAGTTACAGTGAAAATCCCCTAGTCGCCACACTCCTGTGCCTGTTCAGGTACACTGAGGGAGAATTTACCACGGCCAATCCATCTAACCAGCACGTCTTAGACTGTGGGAGGAAACGGGAGCACCCGGAGGAAACTTATGCAGACACAGGGAGAATGTGCAGTCTCCGCACAGCCAGTGACCTAAGCCGGGAATCGAATCTGGGTCCCTGGTGCAGTGAGGCTGCTGATCTAGCCCTGATTAACTCTGATTTCAGGTCCCCATAGTCACAGTCTTCATCTATTCTGTTTAGCCCATTAATGAAAGAACAAGTTCTGTGTTAGACCTATGGTAAACTTTGTTCTTTCAATGGTCTGGTTACTGCTGAAATTAAAATTTGTGTCAAATGATGCTTTGATTCCTTGTCCAGCTGTTATATAGTCAGCTATTGTTCCTTCTGAGTAAAGCATTGTGTTAACCTGTTCAACTTCTGTCTTTTTGTTTAGACCTGAAGCAGTCACATATCTAAGGAATCTCTTTCTCCGATGTCCCTAATTGTGTGACTGGTCTGAGCCTTGGATACATCCAAACTGGTCTGGTAAGGTTGAACTTTGATCCATTTTCATTTAAAATTAAAAGTGTGTTAAAGTTTTAAACCCGGCGAGGAAATCCGAGATGGCACTGTTGAATTCTCAGTGAGATTTGCCCAGCTTGGCAATTTTGGCAGATTCCAGCCATTCTGCTTTTTAAAACTTTCAGCAGTGGTTCCCTGGATCAACTTTCCCCGCAGCATCAGAATATTTTCGGGTGGTGAAAGCACTGATTCCCAGCTGGTTTTTTAATTGCTGATTATTTGTTTAATGATATATTTTTTCTGATTGGAATGAGCTTGGACACCACTGGGACTTTATACAAGACAGGCCCCATTTTCCCAGTTATAATCCTGGGGACTCAACTGAGCTGTTCCCAAAGTTCCCCACATGGGCTGGGTTGCTGGTTTTGAATGTTCTGTCTGCCCTTACAGAATCATAGTTCTTCTAGCTCTCTTGTTGGGACTCCACCCTCCTCACCAGATTTGGGAACAATAGGCTTAACCTTGTCTGAAGTCTCCGTCCCATGAATAATTCCGCTGGGGTGATTCCTGGCATTATGTCAGGGGTGGTCTTGCAGCTGAATAAAAATCGTGCCGGTTTGGTCGCTATGGACTCTGGTTGCTCCTTCGTGCCAAGTTTAAAAGTCTGCAATGCTCGTTTGGCTAACCCATTTGATGATGGGTGAAAGGGTGCTGTCCTAATGTGTTTGGTTCCATTGGCAAGCTTGAAGGTCTGAAACTCAGTGTTGGAAAGGCAGTGCCATTATCAGAGTTCAGGGCTTCAGGTATCCCCTGCGTGCAGAAACTTTGTTGTAGTTTCTCAATGGTAACATGGGAAGTGGTGGAATTCATGCAGTGTATTTCCTGTGAAGACCTAGGCCAGAAACTCCCTGGGTGTTTTGTGAAGTTAGCCTATTTTACATTTGGTTTGGGCATTAGAGTGAGCACAGGATGTTTCACACCACATATGATTCAACTGACCTTCTAGGAAGCTTTTATCAAACAAAGTTATTTAAAAACACAGTTAGAATATAACAAGAATAATTAGCATTAGTTTTACTAATTAAAATACTTAACCAGGACCAGTATAACTCTCAATAGCCAGCCATCTCTATTGTTCCAATTTAAAGCAATACCTCATAGTCATACACCCTTCCTCAGAATTAGTCAGTACTAAAACAAGAATGCTCATGTGATGCTGGTTTTACAGCTTAGTAACACTTCTGCACAGAGATCTCAACAGCCGTTTTCAGGGGAGGATATATATATCTTCTAAACAGCAAAACCTCAGAGAGGTAAACTTAGTCTCTAGCAGCTTCCAGTCACCAACTTTAAAGAGAGAAAAGAAGAGATTCTTCTCCTTTAACTCAAAAGCAGCCTTTAAGCTTGAATATTCTGTGGAAAAGCCCAGCTTCCCCGTCACATGACCATACTTGTCAGTCATCCGAATGAAGCCGCACTCTGCAAAATCCCAAGGGAAAACAGCAGAACAACATTAGTTCAGATTATTTTGGCAATGAGTGTATGCTGAGTGGAATTACCATACTCCATGATTTCTAAATTACTGAGCTTGTCCAGCCAAGAGATGTTGATAATATGTCTGAGACAGTAACGATGGAAACTGATCCGTCTTTTCTCCTGCCTCACATGCACTGTCCTGGTTTCACTCTTTAGAGGAGTGCGCTGAGGACGCAGGCTTTCTCAGTCAGGTTGCTGTTATCACAAACTCTCTTACTCAATTTAGGCATAACAGCTACAAGTTTTGCAATGTGTTTAAGTTTAAAGTTTATTTATTAATCACAAGTAGGCTTACATTAACACTGCAATGAAGTTACGGGTTGATGGGTTTTTGATAAGCGAGGGGATTAAGGGTTATGGGGAGAGGGCGGGAACGTGGAACTGAGCCACGACAGATCAGCCATGATCTTATTGAATGGCGGGGCAGGCTCGAAGGGCTAGATGGCCTACTCCTGCTCCTATTTCTTATCCCCTAGTTGCCACATCCTGGTGCCTGTTTGAGAACACTGAGGGAGAATTTAGCACGGCCAATCCATCTAACCAGCCTGTCTTCCAGACTGTGGAGGAAACTGGAGCACCCAGAGGAAACCCATACAGACACAGGGAGAACATGCAGACTCCGCACAGACTGTGACCCAAACAGGGCCAGGATCTCGCAGTCTAAGAAAGGCAAATCCATTCCCCACTATTGTCTGCAGGGAAATCTCTTGATAGTTGCTGCAATTGCTGACGTCACCGTTGTTCTTGGATAGACTCACAGCCTTTGCATTACACATTCTGGGGCACTGCCTCCTCCCTCCAACAGAGACAGAAGCTTGTGCTGTAGGATTGGAATCCCCTCTAACTGGACTTTCATTAAATATAAAACCCCAACAGCTTCATGGGCATAAAGACTGCAAATAAATCGACCAAACCTCAACTCCAAGAGGCAAGCACTGGGATCTATCATCGGAAACAGTGGTCCTCTATGCAATTAAAACTGAGAGTCGATCAGAGCTGCTAACCCCAGACAACAAACCAACACTGACCATAGCTGAGGAGAAATGGATTTTATCACATGCATATCAATTTGGGAGCAAGATATCTCACCAGAATTGGGTTCATTGTTACGACCATGGAAACAACATCACAATGAGCTCTGACAAAAGGTCAGCCAGAATTGAAATGTTGGCTCAATTCTCTCTGATGTGGAGATACCGGCATTGGACTGGGGTAAACACAGTAAGAAGTCTCACAACACCAGGTTAAAGTCCAACTCGTTTATTTGGTAGCACAAGCCACAAACCTTCGGAGCGCCGCTCCTTCATCAGGTAAGTCGGAGTTCTGTTTGCAAACAGGGCATATTCCAATGATTATTCTGTAAATTGATTCAATTTACAGAATAATGGTTGGAATGTGAGTCTTTAGAGCTAATCAGGTCTTAAAGATACAAACAATCTGATTGGAGAGAGGGTTAAGCACAGGTTAAAGAGATGTGTATTGTCTCCAGACAGGACAGTTAGTGAGATTTTGCAAGCCCAGGCAACTTGTGGGAGTTACAGATAGTGTGACATGAGCCCAAGATCCCAGTTGAGGCCGTCCTCATGTGTGTTCAACAATCACTAGGCAAGAGTGTTCTCTTCTGTTGGGAAACACTTCAGCAGTCACGGGTATTCAGCCTCTGATCTTCGGGTAAGCGTTCTCCAAGGTGGCCTTCACGACACACGACAGTGCAGAGTCGCTGAGCAAAGACTGATAGCCAAGTTCCGCACACATGAGGACGGCCTCAACCAGGATCTAGGGTTCATGTCACACTATCTGTAACCCCCACGACTTGCCTGGACTTGCAAAATCTCACTAACTGGCCTGTCTGGAGACAATACACATCTCTTTAACCTGTGCGTAACCCTCTCTCCACTCACATTGTCTGTCCCTTTAAGACTTGATTACCTGTAAAGACTCACATTCCAACCATTATTTTGTAAATTGAGTTTGTGTCTTTATATGCCCTCTTTGTGAACAGAAATCCCACTTACCTGATGAAGGGGCAGTGCTCCAAAAGCTAGTGGTTTGTGCTACCAAATAAACCTGTTGGACTTTAACCTGATGTTGTGAGACTTCTTTCTATTTCTCTCTACAGATACTGTCAGACGCACTGAGATCTTCCAGCATTTTCTGTTTTTGTTTCAGCATCTGCAGTACTTTGCCTTTGTCACAATGAATTTGGTTTGTCTGGACCAAGGCAGGAACCAGGCGAAAGGATTAAAAAGATGTTAAACACCACCGTCCAAACAGAGTATCTTCAGGAAATGAGCTTTGATATTGTCAGTAAGGTTTGGTAATAGAAAGGCCAAGGCTGTCGGGTCTGGCACGCCATTCGGAAGGAGGGTCAGGGCTGGTCACCTTGATGCAGGCCTACTTTCAACCCTGGGCAAGACCAGGCATGTTTGGGATGGTCAGTGTTTTCAGCCAGGCCTGAAGGATTGGGACTGCAGTCTCCAAGGAGAGTCAGGAAGGGTCGCCCTGATCTGTGGCCCTACAACTAACCAAGTGGGCGACTGTAAGTATCAGCCAGATCCAAGGGATATTAGGATTAAAGGCAGGTTTAGGATAGCAGATAATCCTCAGGGAAATCCTTTGAGTTAGACCGAGGGAAGCTCAGGTCAGAAATGTGGGGTCTTGTCTGTGGTTTCTCAGTGGAGACTTTTATTATTGTGTGGCATTGTTACACTTGTTTACAGCCCTTTGGGCATTAGCAGCGTTTGTTTAATGAGCAAGTTTGTGGTAGTGCGAGTTTGTCCTTTATAAAAATGCTGAAGCCAAGAGCTCATAGTAAGGGAAATGGGAGTGTGCATCTCTTCCAGTGCAGGAGTCCGGTTTCCTGTGCTTGCATGGGTAAAACATCATCACCTGGAGCTTTGCCCATTGCAAACAGGCCAATTCTTTTGTTGGTGGATCTATTGCCGTCTTGATGCCTTCATATATGCCCCATATTCTGTGTGTCAAAGGACATCCGAATATCTTGGCAAAGTTATAACTGGTAGTCTCTGACGTACAGCTGGGCAGTCTGTTTCACTGTACTTTGAGCAGTTCTTAATGCAGTCAGAGTCTTTTCACTCAGATCTCTCGTCATTAATGAGTCAACAAGGGCTGGATGGGGAAGGGAAAAGTATAGCCTCGATGCTGAGAAGTCAGTTCAGTGCAGTCAGACCAGACTGAAAGAGGCTGAGCGTGGCCCCCTGTTTGTGTATTTTGGGAAGGGGTTAGAAGCAGGCTGTTCGGGTTTGGGTGAGGTTGAGGCTGGAGGCTTGGAGAGGAGATCAGGAAATGAGGTCAGTGATGGCCTGTGATATCACAGCTTGCTGTGTACTGGTGGGATCATAGTCTTGGCAAGGTCTAGATGGAGGGAGAATATTGGAGACAGGCGAAGGGTCTGATGATTAGAGCAGGAACCCAGGCCAAAGGAGTGGTAGTGGAGATGAAGGTGACATCATGCCAAGTCATGCTGAATGATATCACACTGTGGCTCCTGTGCTGGTTTCAGTGCTGGGGCAATGGTGTGACACAGGAGTCCTGGCCAAGCTGGGTCAGGCTGGATTTCCAGCCATTCTGCTAACCAGAGACACTAGGGAATAACCAGCCTGTTTCTGGAGGTGTTTGTTTTGAGATAACACTGTTGTCAGGACATTGGAGAGAACTCTCTTGCTCTTTGAAACAGTACCACCATCCCTTTGACATGCGCCTGTGGCTGTCACCTTCAGGATCCTCTCAGAATTGGTTTCAGAGTCAGCCAGTATGCTTTGTGCCCATGACTCTGAGTTACAGATTTGAGACAACAATAATCTGATTCAGAGATGAGGGAGCTACTGACTGACTCCTCATCAGTCGTTGTTTTAAATAAATAGAAAGCACAGAGATAAAAAAAGCAAACACATTCTTGGGCCATGTTAGCAGTTCCTTTGATTTAGAATTGTTATTGTAACATGTATTGGGATACAGTGAAAAGTATTGTTTCTTGTGCGCTATATAGACAAAACATACTGTTCAGAATACATAGGGGAGAAGGAAACGAAAGAGTGCAGAATGTAGTGTTACAGTTATAGCTAGAGTGTAGAGAAAGATCAACTTAATATAAGATAGGTTCATTCAAAAGTCTGACAGCAGCAGGAAAGAAGCTGTTCTTGAGTTGGTTGCTATGTGACCTCAGCCTTTTGTATCTTTTTCCCGACAGAAGAAGGTGGAAGAGAGAATGTCTGGGGTCCTTGACAATGCTGGCTGCTTTTCCCGAGGCAGCGAAAGTGTAGGCAGGGTCAATGGATGGGAGGATTTTTGTGTGATGGAGTGGGCTTCGTTCATGACCCTTTGTAGTTAGGAGCTGTAGGAATGAGATTATGTATGCTCTGGAGTTTAATTCCCTACAGGCAGCAGAGATGTGAGCCTGTTGGATTGGATTTAAGGTGTTAGAGGTGTCTGACCAAACAGCCCAGCCTGTTTCCCTGAGGAGAGTAGAAAGGTTTACTGCATTCTATGACAATGTTCAATTACAGTCACCTTCTCCCTCAATAGTGATGACTGGGAGCCCAAAATGTCACTGCAGAACTCCATGAATTTGTAATTATCTTTGTAAGAATGATAGCCTTAAGTTAATGCAGCAATTTCACTGGCATTCTACAAGAGCCATGATGTGGAGATCCGGCATTGGACTGGGGTAAACACTGTGAGAAGTCTCACAGCACTGGTTAAAATCCAACAGGTTGTGAGACTTCTTACTGATTCTACAAGAGCTGCAGCACCGTGAATTTAAATCCAGCAGGTGGCAGCCTTTAGCTAAGTGTGATCACAGTGAGGTCCCTGCTGTTTGGCGTTAGTGTGTCTGGGCTGTTCCCAGTACACAGAGTCCCAGCTAGGGATTGTCAGTAAACCTGCACACAACCGACTAGAGCTTCATGATGATCATGACTGTCAACATGCTGCAGCTGACTTAAACTAACTGCTGAGGCCGCCCTGTGCTGTCTGACAGAATGGACTCTGTACTGGGAACAGCCCAGACACACTAACACCAAACAGCAGGGACCTCAGTGGGTTCACACCCAGTTAAAGCCTGCCACCTGCTGGATGTAAAGTCACGGTGTGGGAATATCACTGTCCTCAAATTGCCCAGTAAAAAGTCTGACAACACCAGGTATAAGTCCAATCGATTTATTTGATAGTACACTCACTAGCTTTCGGGCTAGTCCCTTCGTCAGGTGAAAGTCACCTGTTTACCCCAGTCCAACGCCGGCACATCCACACCGTGACTCAAATTGCCCTCCAGATCACATACCATCACTCCTAACCCGAAACTATTTCACTGTTTCTTCACTGTCCCTGGCTCCAGAACTCCCTCCCTACAGCAGTACCTAGTCTGCCTAGACTGCATGGCTCCTCATTACTTTCTCAAAGATAATTCGAAATGGGAAATAAATGCTGACCTTGTCAATGTTGCCCACATCCTGTGAATGAGTTCATAAAAAAATGTTGAACAGAATATCTTGTCTGTGCTATTTTGTCTGTGTGCAGGTTGCCTATTTAAAATCAGATATCTTTGATCCTCTTCACACCTGTGTGATCTGTTTCCTGTCTGTGTGCAGCGCTCATTACAATCTGAAAAAGAGTCTCCACTGGCGATGATAGTGACAACAGCCATGACAAGCACAGGATCGGAAGTTCACTGACACATTCTTTCCACAATCAAAATCACAAAATGTTTTCTTCAATTCTGTAGAAACCCAAAAGACACTTTGATCTTTTGCTCCCCTACACGTCACACCTGGCAAAGGGCCCCTGTGATGTGAGGTTCCGAGAAACTCCCGAGTGAACTGAATGCCATCTGTACATCTGTAACCTGAGCTCTCAGTAAGGTCACACTATCGACCTGCAAGGGGAAATCTCCCTAACTCTCAGCTCCAACATCAACTGGTTTTTCTTGGATTCAGCTCAGACCAGGGAAGCACAGAACACTCCCAAAATTGGCATTCATTTCATCAGGAAGTTACAATGTAGAAATTGGGAAAACCTCACATTCTGTTTACAATGTGTGTGTCTTCCTGTGTTTATGCACCTCCGAGAGTCCGTTTCTATCTATGTATATATCTTCTCTTAATTCACTCATCGGACATGGGTGTTGCTGACAGCATTTTATTCCCATCCCTAATTGCTGCTGAACTGAGTGCCTTGTTCAGCCATTTCAGAGAGCAGTTCAGAGTCAACCCCAGTGCTGTGGCTTTTGAGTTACATGTAGGCCAGACTGGGTAAGGATGGCAGATTCCCTTCCCGAAAGGACATTAGTGAACCAGATGGGTTTTCCAAACAATCCAGTGGTATCCAAAACTGAAACTAGCTTTTTATTCCAGATTTGCTTGTATGGATTTGAAATTCCCCAGCTGGGATTTGAATTTTGCTAAACGCCTGGATTTGTATTCTAATCTTGCCTGTGTCTGGCTGTCTGTGCATGCACGTGTGAGTGTGTGTCTGTGTGTGCCTCTCTTCGTGTGTGTGTGTGAGAGACTCTCCATGTGTATATGTGTGTGTGTGTGACTCTCTCCAAGTGTGTATGTCTATGTGCATGTATGTGTGAATACCTGTGTGCATGTATGTTTGCATTGAGTCTGTAGATATGTCAATGTGTGTAGATGTGTGTGTCTATGCATGTGTGTCTACCTGTGTCCTCCTGTCTGTGTGTATGTCTGTATTATGCCTGTGTTTGTCTGAGTGGGGTGTGTCAGTGTTTGTATGTTTGTGTGTGTCTGTTTATCTGTGTATGTCACTTTGTGTGTCAATTTGTGGACGTGTCTGTGCGTGTGTGTCAGTGTGTGTGTGTCGGTATATGTGTGTGTGTGTCAGTATGTGTAAGCATGTGTCTCTATTTATGTGTCAGTAGGTGTCTGTATGTATCTGTGTCTGTCTCTAAGAGTCTACTTGTATATGTACAAGAATGTTCCCAATGGTGGGGGAAGTCCAGAACTAGGGATCATAGTTTGAGGATCAACCTTTTAGAACAGAGGTGAGGAGAAATTTCTTCACCTAGAGGGTGGTGGATGTGTGGCATTCACTACCACAGAATGTTGTCGAGGCCAAAAAGAAATTAGATAAAGTTCTTGGGGCTAAAGGGATCAAGAGATATGGGGGGAGGCGGGGGAATCAGGATATTGAATTTGATGATCAGAATGAATGGCAGAGCAGGCTCGAAGAACCAAATGGCCGCCTCCTGCTTCTAGTTTCTATGTGTCACCCACAGTGGTGTGTAAGTGTCAGTGTTTGTGTGCCTGTGTGTGCGCATGTCTGTGCGTGTGTATGTGTCTGTCTGTGAGTCTGTGTGTGTGACAGTGTGTGAGTGCGTGTGTGAGGAAGAGAGTCTGTATGTGTGAGTGAGTGTGTGTGTGTCTGTGTGTGTGTGAGAGAGAATCTGTGTTTATATGTGTGTGTGAGCATGAGACTGCGTGTGTGTGTTTGTGAAAGTCCGTATGTGTGTGAGTGTGTGTGCGCATGAGTGTGAGAGTCTGTGTGTGAGTCTGTATGTGTGTGCGTGAAAGAGTCCGTGTGAATATGTGTGAGTGAGTCTGTGTGAGTGTGTGCGTGAGTCTGTGTTTGTGTGTGTGTGAGTGTAAGAGTGAGAGAGTCTGTGTGAGTGTGTGTGTGAGAGAGTATGATGTGTGTGTGAGAGAGGGTTCGTGTGAATGTATGTGTGTGTGTGTGAGTGTGAGAGTCTGTATGTGTGCGTGAGTCTGTGTGTGTGTGTGAGTCTGTGTGTGTGTGTTTGAGTGTGAGAGTCTGTGTGAGTGAGAGTCTGCGTGTGTGTGAGAGTCTGTGCGTATGTGTGAGTCTGTGCAAGACTGAATATGTGTGAATGAGTGTGTGCGCGTGGGTATGAGTGTGTGTGTGTGTCTGTGTGTGCATGTGAGTCTGTGCATGTGAGAGAGTATGTGTGTGAATGAGAGAGTCTGTGTGAATGTGTGTGTATGTGTGGGAGAGTATGTCTGTGTGTCTGTGCACATGTGTGTGTGTGTGAGTGAATCCGTGTGTGTGAGTGAGTCTGTGCGCGTGTGTGTGAGAGTCTGTGTGTGAGAGAGTATGTGTGTGAGTGAGAGAGTCTGTGTGAATGTGTGTATGTGTGAGAGAGTGTGAGAGAGAGTATGTGTGCCCGTGTGTGTGTGTGTGTGTCAGAGTGTGTGTATGCGTGCATGTGCATGCGTGTGAGTGTGTGTGTGAATGTGTGTGCATGCAAGTGTGACTGTGAGAGTGTGTGTACGTGTGTGTGGGGAAGTGGGGTGTGTGTGGGGAAGTGGGGTATGTGTGTGTGAGTGTGTGCGCTAATGCCTGTAAAAGACTTTAAGAGGTATAAGTTTGTTGTTATAATTAATTGGTTCACTTAATGTCCTGCATATAGAGAGGCTGTCTCTGGCCATCCCAGACGGATCTCTCCAGCTCCGCTGTGCAGACCAGCAAACTGCCCCATCTGAGGGAGCGTCTATTTGTGTGGTCTTGCGAGAGTCACGCACATCCTGAACAAAAATAAGTTTTAAAACCATATTGACTCTGACCTCCAACTACACTCGCTGTGAGTTCATCGAATCCTACAGTGCAGAAGGATGCCACTCAGCCCATCGAGTCTGTACCAACCACAATCCACTCAGGCCCTATCCCCATAACCTCACTTATTTACCCTGCAAATCCTCCTAACACTAAGGGGCAGTTTAGCATGGCCAATCAACCTAACCTGCACATCTTTGGAGCGTGAGAAGAAACCGGAGCACCCGGAGGAAACTCACGCAGACATAAGGAGAATGTGCAGACTCCACACAGACAGTGACCCAAGCTGGGAATCAAACCCGAGTCCCTGGTACTGTGAGGCAGCAATGCTAACCACTGTGCCATGGGGAGTTACCCCCTCCCCCAACACTAATCCCCTTCACTCCAGTGAGAATCTGGAGTGAGAGTGGAGTGTGGAGCTTCTTGATCTGTGACTACAGGAAGAAATTTGGGATTGCTCCAAAGACAGTGAGTCAATTCCTAACTCCTGGCAGTTTATTAATGGCTCCTGATCAACCTCATGTTCCACTTCCTCTCATTAATGAGAACAGAAGGAGCGTCTGAGTAAAAACCCAACCCTGATTAGTTCCACTAAAAACTGCTAGACTAACCGAGTCAACAGATGCTCCCTTGTATTTCCAGCTAATACATTGATTGCATGGTTTGATTTGACAGAAAGTTCACTTGGTTGGGCTGGGTATAGTTTAACCAGTTACTAGCTCCCATCCCGCGGGAGCTGCTTTTTTGCTTCCTGCAGTTAATATCAAGCTGTCACTATTCCTTTGCCAGGATTTGTAATATCTTCTCTTGTAACCCAATCCCGGTTACTCTGAGTTCTCTGTTTATTTGAATCTGAACAGGATGTTTCCCATAACCAGTGAGAGTTCGAGCACATCAGAATCAACTGGAGCCAGAAACAGCAACTCACCACTTCACAGCAGTTTAACCCTGACAAACACACATTGCATTCAACTGGGAAACTGCAGGCACAAACAGACCAGCAATCTCTGGAATGAATTAAATAGCAGGGCAGTTCTGCTAAGAAAATAAATCTGAAAGTTCAGGGATTACAACACATAGGCAGTAACCCAGATAAAGGTTCTGGTCAGAGTCGGTGAGTGAGGGAAGCTGCAGCTTTCAGTGCTGGCCTCTTCCACGCTGAGCAATGCTGGGACGGGGAATTAGCCTCAGTGCCTCTGGACAAAAAAAATAAAATCAACTCCTGATCATAATCCAGTCATTCTCACTGGCAAGGAGTCCGCATCCATACTGGATTCTGGGCCTCCCAGCACTGAATCCTGATGTCACTGGATCCCAGGTTTCCCACCACTGGATCCTGGTGTCATTGGATCCTGGATCTCCCATCACAGGACCCTGGTTTCACTGGATCCTGGGCCTCCCATCACTGGATCCTGGTTTCAGTAGATTCTGCTGTCACTGGATCCTGCCCCCGCCCCCCCCCCCCCGCACTGGATCCTGGTGTCACTGGGTCCCAGGTCTCCCACCATTGGACCCTGGTGTCACTGGATCCTGGCCTCCCATCACTGGATCTTGGTATCACTGGATCCCAGGTCTCCCAGCACTGGATCCTTGTGTCACTGGATTCTGGGTCTCCCATCCTGGTGTCACTGACCAGTTAATAAAGCAGTTGTTCTTGTCCACTTGAGGGGAGCATGGTTGCAGCAACTACTAGACAGTTAAATAGCAGTGTTACCATATGAGAATGATTGGTTGGTTTGGAGCTGGGGGCATGTTAGGGGTAGATTCTATCACCAGGAACATCAGCTTTACCAAGGAGTCAATTTACAGGAAGTGTGAGAATCCCTCATATTGTCGAAGCTAATTCTGATCTTCACAGCTCGTTATAACTGAGGAAAGTGTAAGCCTGGCCAATTTCATATGTCTCTCTGCACAACAGTGAAATGGCCGTAAGACAGTGACCAGAACCCAGTGTCTGGACCCCAGCACCTAACCAGAGTTCCAGTGTCTGGACTCCAGTACCTAACCAGAGTTCCAGTGTCTGGGACCCTATACTTGATGTGGAGGTGCCAGCGTTGGACTTAGATAAACACAGTAAGAAGTCTCACAACACCAGGTTAGAGTCCAACAGGTTTATTAGGCAGCCTGAGCTTTCAGAGTCTCAAGGAGCCTGAGAGTTTGAAAGCTCGTGCTGCCAAATAAACCTGTTGGACTTTACTCTGGTGTTGTGAGACTTCTCAGTACCTGACCAGTGCTCCAGTGTCTGAGTCCCAGTACCTGACCAATGCGCCAGTGTTTGAGTCCCAGTACCTGACCAGTGCGCCAGTGTCTGGGTTCCAGCACCTGACCAGTGCGCCAGTGTCTGGGTCCCAGAACCTGAGCAGTACACCAGTGTCTGGGTCCCAGAACTTGACCAGTGTGCCAGTGTCTGAGTCCCAGTGTTTCTTTCGCACGCTGCCTCGAGGTCTACATAGTTGAAGCTTCCTCCAGATGAATCTTCCTGTTTGAGAAGAGGATCTGTCTCCAGTTTTCAGGAAGAGATAACTTTGATCTTCAGGCTCTTTGAGCTTATATAGGATATAAGCGAATGCTTGTAAAATAGATGAGTGTTTCATTCAATGTTTCTTTTTTTACAAGCTTTCTTTTTTTGTTGCTGCTTAACCCTAAGAACCTTATTTAATAAATTGTTCTTCCTCTCTCCATCACTGCTTCAATTTGTAGAATTCTTCATCCCTAAAATTGTGACCATATGTGGAACTGATCTATTTTCTTTGCCAAGACATCAGCCATGTCAATTCTTCCATTGAAACCCTATCAATTGTATCACCACCTTCTGATCCCGCTGGAGCCACCCAACTCCCACAAACTCCAACTTATCCATTACCCCTACCTGTGCTGACCCAACCAACTCATTGAATTGTCCAGCTGCTCAGTCCCTCCAGAGTCTCATCTCGTTCTCCCATAGTCAGCCCGTGCTCTGTGTCTGGGTTCATTCTGAAGCTCCCTTGCTAAAGCCCCTCTTTCCTTCCCTCTTGGCTGTCTGCCAATACTCGATATTTCCACTTGTGACCATAATGCAGACTCTTGTCTCATATTTAACTGATTTTCAAAGAACTTTCTCACAGCAAACCCACTTCTACAATCTACATGTCTTTAAAATTCAACCACTTCTCACCTCTTTGGTAACCTTGCATCAAGGCTCGGAATAAGTGGGACACAAACAGACAAGTTGTATTTGCAGTTTGGTCAATTTTAATTGATCTCTGGTCACTCATGCCAACCAGAGAAAGAAATATCAAATGATGAGGTGATTGCAATCTACCCTAAACCTGCCCAGACTTTCTGAATTAAGCAAGTAACTGAGGATTCAAATCAGCCCTTGCCTGGGGGATTTCTAACAGCACACAGATGTCTGACTAATCGAGTGTAGCAGTGAGTCAGCGTTGCTACCCCTTTCACTCACCCGTTTCCTATTTCAAAGTCAGGGTCTTTCCATGCTTGTATGGCTTAGCTGCTTTGTGTCACGTCCAGGTGCCATGTTTCCTTTCTTCTGCATTTTGTAAGTGGAAGTTTCTTCCTTCAGACGTCTGTATTTTTATAGTTCGGCCAATCATCTCAATGCAGGACATTGCTGGAGGACTTTCTCAGTGTCCTGGGGCCAAGCATCTCCAGTTGTTTCATTAACAACCTTCCCTCTGTCTTGTCACAGTGGGGATGTTCACTGATAATTGCACAGTGTTCAGTTCCAGCCACAACTCTTCAGATACTGACGCAGTCCTTGGCCGGAACCTTCCTGCTGATCACACCGGCGGGATCTGGGGTCTGTCAGTGGTGAAACATAAGAACATAAGAACATAAGAAATAGGAGCAGGAGTAGGCCATCTAGCCCTTCGAGCTTGCCCCGCCATTCAATAAGATCATGGCTGATCTGTCGTGGCTCAGTTCCACTTTCCCGCCCTCTCTCCATAACCCTTAATCCCCTCTCTTATCAAGAACCCATCAACCCGCTTCTTAAAAATATTTAGCGAGGCAGCCTCCACCACTTCAACGGGCAGAGAATTCCAGAGATTCACCACCCTTTGAGTGAAGAAGTTCCTCCTCAACTCCGTTCTAAACCGCCTCCCCTTTATCTTGAGGCTGTGCCCTCTAGTCCTACTGTCTTTTTGAGCGGGAAGAGTCTCTCCACCTCTATCCTATCCATCCCATTCATCATCTTATACGTCTCAATGAGATCTCCCCTCATTCTTCTAAACTCTAACGAGTACAAGCCTAGTTTATTCAGCCTCTCCTCATAGCTCAACCCCCTCAACTCCGGTATCAGCCTAGTAAACCTCCTCTGCACTCCCTCCAAGGCCAAAATATCCTTGCGCAGGTGCGGCGCCCAAAACTGCACACAGTACTCCAGCTGCGGCCTCACCAATGCCCTATACAGCTGCAGCAAGACCTCCCTACTTTTATATTCAATCCCCCTCGCTATGAAGGCCAGCATCCCATTCGCCTTCCTGACCACCTGCTGCACCTGCAAGCTGGGTTTTTGCGACTCATGCACAAGGACCCCGAGGTCCCTCTGCACCGTCGCCTGCTGCAGTTTTTCGCCACGTAAGTAATAGTCCTTCCTACCATTCTTCCTACCAAAGTGGACCACCTCACACTTGCCAACATTAAATTCGCTGAGTTGCTAGGTAAATCCCGCCCCTTGACTATAGGCAGCAAAGTGCCAGGCAACAGCTGTCTCCAAAAGCAAATTTAACCATCTCCCTGTGACATTCAATAGCATTATCATCGCTGTGGCCACATCAGCAGGTTAGAGGCTGGGAATTCTGTGGAAAGTAACTCACTGCCTACTCTCCAAAGCCTGTTCATCTACAAGGCACAGTCACATGCCTGGATGAGTGCAACTGCAAGAACACTCAAGAAGCTCAACACCAAAGGACAAAGCAGCTCGTTCAAGGAGGCAGCTCTCTACCAACTTCAGGCACAGTTTATGGACTGGCAATAAATACCATCCCTGATACTGACATTCAAATCTCATGAACAAATATGAAAAGGTTATACCAGGTGGCAGTGTAACAGGCCCACTGGAGAGGGATGGCTATCGTGCAAGAGAAGAGCCACAGACAAAAGATTGGCTCAAGACAACACAATCCAACTTCAAGAATTGAATGTTCTAAACTTCCACCATGACTAGGGAGCAAGACATCGTGATCTGCTTGACCAGTGCCCATTTACATGTGACAGTTTATGTTATACAGGCCATGATTTGAGCTCGGATCCCAGTGTTTTTGACTCAGTAGCACCCTATTCTCAGTCAGAAGCAGTGGGTTCAAGTCCAGATCCTTAGATGTGATGTATAATCCAGGTTGGCATTGCTGTACTTGTTTGCTTGCTTTGTAACTCCACACTTTTTTTACTTTCTGGAATATGGGGAAGTGTTGGAAGAATGAGTGAGTTATCAACCTGTTGTACCATGTTACAAACCGTCCTTCTGTGGCTAAAATGTCCCAGAGTGGAACTTAAATTTGCGGCTTATGGCTGAGACACATGGAACCAATGTGGTGCTGAAGGAGTGCTGCACTGTTCAGAGGCAAAGACTCTAACCGAGGCCCCCTCACATCCATGTTAAAGCTTCGATGGCATGATTTTGAAGAGCGGGGAGTTCATCCTGTCCCCAGCCAATATTTATCCCTCCAACATCACAAAGAGATATTATTTGGTTATTATGGGATCTTGCTTTGCACAGATTGGCTGCTCTGTATCCTAGTGATTACAGTTCAGAAATAATTGACTGTGAAGCACTTTGCGGAGTGATTCCTAAATACTGGGAAAGATGCCAACATCTATCAGATAATCAAGCTCACGTCTGCCTTTCTCCCTGAAAAAGCAGCAAGGAAAAGTGAACTGATTTTTAATTTAGAATCAGTTTCTGGCCTCCTGTACTGAGGCAGCGAGATATCAGAAGTAGCATCAGAGAGAGGCTTTGATTAAATTATCCAAGTTGATAGTATCAGTGAGTGAGTCATTGCTTCTTAAGAACAGCTGGTTGTACCTCGATATTACCCAACCCCATCCTACGCACTGTCCATTTCTGTCCCCTAATTGCATGACATTTGCACAGATGTTGTTATCAGGTGCTAACTGATGTTCAATTTCAGTTGCTATTTTGAGCCGCATGCAGTGAGATTTGAGCCTTGTTTGAACTCCAGTTGGAAAATGTACACTCTCAGCCTGGAAATAGCCTCTTGACGTGAAGCAAAGCAGTTGGAGCGAGAGAGACACACACACACACAGAGGAGGGAATGAGGCTGAATCCATAAGTACTGTCAGTGTCAAACGAGGCTGATCGCCATCTCAGTCCCTCTGCAGTGTGCGCAGGTCACGCTCTGACTCCAGATCCTTATTTGGATCCTGTCCTCATCTGCTTTCTTCAGGTTAAGGAAATTCACTATCTTTCCATTTCAGCAGCTGAAACTGAACCAAATGCCAAGGCAGGATTTTTTTTAGAAAAAAGTTTATTTTCTGTGGTTAATCTCAGTGAACAGTCACTGATCAGTTTTCGTACCGTTTACCATTCTATACTTGAATTCTGTACAGAGACATACACACATTAAACAACTGACAATTAATTGCTGGCTGCAGCTGTAGTGTTGCCACTTAGACATTCAAACTATACAACCAAGTTAAAATTAACTTCATTTCAAAGGGGCAGCCCGTATTGTGAAGAGCCTATACTGTACACAGCCCGTACTGTGGACAGTCTTCTTGATAGCTGACCATTCTCTTTAAACAACATTACAGTCAGCAATGTGCAGAGTGCTGCTCGTTGGCCATTAGTGATATCACCTCAACACTGATTGTTTACTGCCTCCATCACTTAGGGAAATATGGGCAACATAGCTCCGTTAAACTTTTACATTGGAGTTATGTTTATGGGAAAGGCAATCCCAACAGACTTTTGGACATTTTCACCTCAGCCATTGTCTAATCAGAAGCTGATAACCTTTATTCTTTCAGGTGTTTGGGTGTCACTGGCTGTACCAGCATTTATTTTCCATCCCTAATTGCTCTTGAACTGAGTGGTTTGCTCAGAGGATAGTCAAGAGTCGACCATATTGCTGTGGGTTTGGAGTCACATGTAGGTCAGACTGGGTAAACACGGCAGATTTCTTTCCCTAAAGGACATTAGTGAAGCAAGTGGGTTTTTACAACAATTGATGATATGGTCACCTGATTAACTGAATTTAAATGTTGCCAGCTGTCACGGTGGGGTTGGAACCTATGTCTCCAGAACATCACCCTGGCCCTCTGGATTACTAGTCCAATTACACTGCCACTATGCCTGCCACTGTCTCCACTGTTAATGGAATTGGAGTCCTGGGTCGGATCCCAGCTGTCAGTGCTATCAGGTTAGGGATTACTGCATCAGTTTTAGACTCAGTTGTAATGTTTCTTTGCTCAATACTTTGGAAATGTCTACGGAACAGAAAGTCCAAACAACAGAGATCGCACGGAAACATCATAAAACATGCTGATATTAAACAGCTGCTCAGATGGAGACACAGTGACTGTATAAATGACAGAGATCAAAGTTCCTGCCCAAACTGCAGAATTGTAAAAACAAACCTGATTTCAACTTTAACATTTAAAATACAATTAGAATATTCTATGTTGAAGCTGGTATTGGCCAGCAGTAATGAATTTTTTATGTACTCATGTCACGTAACTAATAGTTTACTCAATATACATACTGTCAGTCATGTTTGTTGCCAAGGCAATTGAGAGATAGCCCAATAGAGTTTACTCATGACATTATATTACCAAATCTTCCCCATAGGAATCCACACTCTCTATTGTGTTAGTGTGAGGGCAACAATTTCACAGTTGCCCACCATTAAGGGCTTGGTACTGTGTAACCGTTGAGCAGCGGCCAATGCCAGGAATGCCAGGCAGAGGGCATACCCCCCCTCCCCCAGGGAAGGACAGTGCCATCGGGATAGGCAGGTGCCAGTGAGGAAGGAGTGGTTCTAATAGGAGAGGGGGTGGGTGCCATTGGTAACAGGGTGGCCCTATTGGGGAGGGGGCAATGGTTAGTGCCAGCCCCACTGAATTTCTCTTAGGGTTGGTCTAGCACTGACATGGGATGAGAGAAGGAACAGCTTGTGTTATCCCAAATAATGCTTTATCATCTCCCTCCAGCCTCTATAGTAAATCACCCTCAGTATGGAAATCTGGCCATGTGTGAATGGGTGGATATAGACACAGTTTCCTATTGGCTATCTGCTGTTCAATGTTGTCAGTCAGCGGAGTCGCTGGGATTTCTGGGCTGCTTTGGGCAACAGACTTTGCAAACTCGGTGCTAGAGCTGAGCAATCAGTTATTGCAGCAATGTGCATTCCTTTCTGATTGACTGGTACCATATTGTTTATGTAGCGGCAAAAGTAAATCCCACAGGTCAGCTGACTGATTGCCAAGTGTCACACTGCAGAAGGGAATGTATGGAGTGTTACATCCAACTTGCCCATGGTTTGCTAGAGCCAGCGGATCCTGTGGGCTTGGTGACTGATCGTGGATGTGCTTTGTCTCTGGTGGGCGAGCGTGGAGTGCACATGTAGATGTCTGTGTCGGGTCACTTCTCACTCTCAGCCCCTCGTGCAGCACAGGACCCTCATACAAAAGTTGTGCATTCCGGCATGGTTGGCGAATCTGCTCCCACGTGTTTATGGTAAGAACGGTCCAAGGTACTGGGATGACGAAGACTAGGGAAGCAGCTCTCCATCCTTTTTTCCATTGTGCAGCAGAGGACACGCAGAAAGGCTCTGCGCATGTCCCTGCTTCTCAGCGTGTAAATGATGGGGTTCATGGCAGAGTTGAGGGTGGACAGGGCCAGGAAATATTCTGCTTTGTGCAGGATCTTCAATTCACTTTCCGTGTAGGCAAAGTCCAGCAATAACATGATGAAGGTGGGAGCCCAGCAAATAATAAACACTCCCAGCACAATGGTCACTGTCTTCAGCAAGGCCAAGGTCTGTGGAGCTGCAGTTTCACAGTGACTGGATCGGACAATCAGATAAATTCTCACATAAAGGATACCAATCAACAGAAGGATGACACTGAAGATGGTGATACAGAACAGAATGTAATTCTTGGAGAAGAGAGGGAGCACGGTGGAACATCCCTTCACGTGGCACAAGCAATTCCAGCCCATTATAGGCAGCCCACCTAGCAGCACAGAGGCAATCCAACAGCCTCCAATCAGCAAACACATCCGACTGTTCTTGTCACCGCTGTAGAGTTTGACTTTCACAATGGCGGCGTGTCTCTCGATTGCGATGGCCAGCAGACTGAGGACTGACGCAGCCAATGCGACAAACATAGTGCCCTCCCGGAAAAACCACTGCAGGGGTGTCAGCTTCATTGTCCAGCTGCCCGAGAACACAATGTTGAAAATATAAGCGATGCCAGCAAACAGGTCAGAGAGAGCCAGGTTCCCAATGAAATAAAACATGGCTGAGTGGAACTTCTTATATCTACAGATGGCCACCAGGACAAGTAGGTTTTCAAGGACAATGAAGGAACACAAAATGATAAAAACAACAGAGCTGCTTCTCAGTTTCTGGTTGTTATACTTGGGATCCTCAAGCTTCCCAGTTAGGTTATAATGAAATTTTATTAAATCCTTGTTGTAATAATCGTTAAAATAGCTCTTGGACACAGCGCATGGCACGTCCCCCATTTCTACAAAATTCGCAGACCACGCTTAGGCAGTTGATTCCGTCGATGGCATAATGACTTCTGTTTTTATAACACCACTTTCAGCCAAAGAATGGAGGTTCTCAGGTTTGGCAAGTTTGAAGAACTCTCCTCATTGCCTGTAAGAATCAACAAAGATAAGTTAGGGACTTTTGGGAGAAACACAACATGACAAAAGCACATCACATATCCACACTGGGGAAGTCAGAGAGAGAGAATGATGTCAGTGCTCTGGATGGGCATTTGGAATCGAATCAGCCTCTACTGGAGTTGGAAAGTACTCACTGGAAAGTTGAGGCACAGAGTCACTGGAGGAGAGACTGAATGGAATAGGTCAGTTTGGGGATAAACACGTCCTGAACATTTCAGAACAACAAACAATGAGAGGAAGTTATAACATGAGAGATACTTGTTAATCTCTAGCCAACAGGGAGGGACACTGCACCCCAGGCCTCTGTTCATCCAACTCCCAAACTGACCCAGCAAGCGGAATTCCCAGAGTAATAATGTTACACCCAAACTGCTGGGCACATTCACTGGGGCCAGGGTAGGGCTGGAACTGCACTGAGCCTGGTGCTGCACTGGAGCCTGAGTGGGACTGGATCCTGGCTCTGCACTGGGGCCCGGAGCGGGGCTGGAGCTGCACTGGGGCCTGGAGCGGGGCTGGTGCTGCACTGGGACCTGGAGCTGCACTGGGGCCCGGAGCAGGGCTGGCGCTGCACTGGGGCCCGGAGCTGCACTGGGGCCTGGAGCGGGGCTGGTGCTGCACTGGGGCCCGGAGCGGGGCTGGCGCTGCACTGGGGCCTGGCGCTGCACTGGGGCCCGGAGCGGGGCTGGCGCTGCACTGGGGCCCAGAGCGGGGCTGGCGCTGACTCACCAGCACTCAAGGAATTAGTCCAAGAATCATCATCACCAAGTTGAATGAATAGATGACACTCTTAGCGCTGCAGCACCAGGGACCCGGGTTCAGTTCTGGCCTCAGGTCACTGTCTATGTGGAGTCTGCACATTCTGCTATGTGGGTTTCCTCCGGGAGCTCTGGTTTCCTCCCACAATCTAAAGATGTGCGAACCAGGTGGATTGGCCATGCTAAATTGCCCCTTAGCGTCAGGGGGATTAGCAGGGTAAATAGGAGGAGTTACAAAAATAGAGCCTCGATAGGATGTGCTCGGTGCAGGCTCAATGGGCTGAATGGCCTTCTTCTGCACTGGCAGGATTCTATGATTCTATCTACATCATCTCTATTGAGGCAGCAGGGAGAGACAACTCAAAACACATTTAAAACACCAAATGTGACCCTTTGGGTTTATTCAGCCACGTCTCTGTTCAGTAAATAATCCACTGTTTCGTACGTCATTGCTGGAGAATAAACGCTAACACACTCTTCCTTTAAACTGGGACCAAAATCCGAGAAGTGGAAAGAGAAACAAGGATTTATTTTTAATCATTTCACCAAAAAAATGTAAGAGTGTGAGGAGATTACTCATTCATACACTGCCTCTGTACAAGCACAAATAACAGCCTCAGCATTTTGTCAAAATGCAGCTGTTGTAATATTTTAAAAATAACAATTCATATTTCATATCTTTCAATCAGTACATGAATGGGAATCTGATGCACCCACACTCCTCCTACTGATACACCCACGCTCCTTTTACTATTACCCCTCACTTTTCCTTCACCTCCTCCACACAGCTGAGTGCAGGTTAGTTACTCAATCATTTCAGCTTTTACTTGTTTATGCAAAGTTCCTTTTATGGAAAATTGACTGATTCAGTCGCTCAGAACCAAAGTACCCAGATCACATCTATAAAAAGAATTAGATAAATGTCTCCCTGCGAGGAGTTAGCAGCAAACTAGTCATAGCTCAAATTCATGAAAAAGGCATATGGGACACTTGCCTTTATCAATCGAGGCAGAGATTACAAAAGCAGGGAAGTCATGTTGAAGTTGTGTAGAACTTTATTGAGGCCACAGCTGGAGCACTGTGTACAGTTCTGGTTGCCAGATTATAGGAAGGATGTGATTGCACTGGAGGGAGTGCAAAGGAGATTCACCAGGAAGCTGCCTGGGATGGAACATTTAAGTCATGAAGGGAGGTTGGATAGGCTTGGGTTGTTTTCCCTGGAGCAGAGAAGACTGAGAGGCAACTTGATCGAGGTGTATAAGATTATGAGAGACATGGACAGAATGGATATGGAGCAGCTGTTCCCCTTAGTTGGGGACAAAGTCACGAGGGGACAAAGGTTCAAGGTGAGGGGCAGGAGGTTTAGGGGAGGATGTGAGGAAAAACTCTTTTACCCAGAGGGTGCTGCCTGGGATGGGGGTGGGGGCGGGATGCCTCACATCCTTTAAAAAGTATCTGGATGAGCACTTGGCACATCATAACATTCAGGGCTATGGGCCAAGTGCTGGCAGATGGGATGAAGTGGGAGTTCAGGTGTTTCTAACGTGTCAGTGCAGACTTAATGGGCCAAAGGGCCTCTTCTGTGTATGTTTCTAGAAACAAACATTTGTATTCCTCATCCCACATCAACGATAGCTAAACTTTTAATAACCTATTTGAGCTGATAATTAAACTTTGTATTTACACCCCCTCCCACACTGAAATTGTAGCTTGCAGAAAGCAGTCAGGCAGTAATAACTCAATAATGACAGCATTTAGGCTCATGTCAATGCAAAGCTATTGAAACTGCAGGCAAGGTTTTTTTCATAGACCTAGGCAGGCCTTTTTGATTTTTAATGGGCAGGCTCTTTAAATAATTTGACTATTCTACAGATCTTTCACGAGCATTTTATTCTACTCTTGAACTCACACTGAGTTCAGTTAGCTAGGTTAAGTCTTGGTTTCCCTTATGTGAAAGTCAAATTCTGCCCCCAGCAGAGTCTGTTAGAAATGCATACGGGCCTTCTTAATCCAGGTCCCAAAAATCATTTTTAAAGATCCCCAGACCCTCTAGGCTTTGGGAAAATCTAGGACTGTATCTATAATTCTCACTCTCTTCATCACTGTAATAACTCTCACTTTCTCTGTTTTTTATATTCATTTATGGGATGTGAGTGTCGCTGGCTAGACCAGCATTGACTGCCCATCCCTCGTTGCCCCTTATTGTCAGGGGATTAGCAGGGCGAATATGTGGGGGTTACAAGGCCTGGGTGGGATTGTGGTCAGTGCAGACTCGATGGGCTGAATGGCCTCCTTCTGCACTATAGGGATTCTATGATGAGCTGAAGATGGTTGGGTCTAGGACTCTACCCTGAGAAACTCCTGCACTGATGTCCTGGAGCTGAGATAATTGACCTTCAAACACCACAAACATCTTCCTTTGTGCCAGCGGAAGGTTTCTCCCTCGATTCCCACTGAGCCCCAGTTTTGCGAGGGCTCCTTGGTGCCAATCTGTCAAATGCTGCCTTGATGTCAAGGGTGGTAACTCTCTCTTCAGCTGTTCTGTCCATGTTTGAACCAAGGCTGTAATTGAGGTCAGGAGCTGAGTGGCCCTAGCAGTACCTAAACTAAGCGTCAGTGAGCAGGTTATTGCCAAGTATGTGCCGCTTGGTCGTGCTGTTAATGACCTCTCTCAGTTTTTAAAATCTTTCCAGCATTTTCTTTTTTATTTCTCTAAGATGCTGTATCCTCTATTTGCTGTATCATCATTTCAGCTGGTTTGAAGTAACTAATTTGGTCAGAATGGTGGCAGGGGGTTGGAACACATTCTCATACACATTGTATAACATGCTCTTGTGCCAGACAGTCAGCCTGTATGTCATGCTGACTGTTAGTATCAAACCAGGATGTCTTCCTGTGACAGAGAGAGAGAGCTCTAGTTAACTTCTGGTGCAGAGTGCCTGGACAGAAAGGGGAAAGTATGGCAGTATAGGAAAAGGCAGTATAAGCAAAGTCAGACAGTGTTTACGCTCAGTTGGAGCACAGGCAGATGATGTCATTGGAGTTTTTAGAACATTTTCACTCTGACATTCGTGTTTAGTTCAAACCCACACTGGGATTTTCCACTCTGCTGCTCACTCACCCTGTGTGAAGACAAGTCCCAGTGTCTGTATTGAATGTGCTATTTTGCTTGTTTTTGATAAATTCAGCTGCTGAATCTTCTTATCCAACCACACAGTCTAAGCTGGCAGATACAGATTCACTATCGCTTAGGCTGGAAGTGACCTGTGCATTGCCCTAGTAATAGTCTCAGACTCTGGGCAGCAGCAAAGATTAATGTAGCAGCAGCTACATCTCATATCTGTGGAAAGCTTCATTAGTAAGATCCTGGCCTTAAGGTTAGCCAGGGAAAACTCTGCTAAGTACCCTTTACACTAATAAATAAATGAAAAACATTGAAAAGCTGTAGCAACTCTGTTTTTCTCTGTTACTCTGTATAATTCAGAATTTCCTCAATCTTTGATGACTATTTCTTCATCACATTCTGCAGCATTACAGAAATCCTACTGCCACGGACTTGCCTATGGTCTTTGTTGTGTTCCAATGGGCTAACATATTTCCCACATTCCAACACTGACTAGCAGACTTTACAATGATTTCATAGGCTGTCAAATACATTAAGATGTCTGGAGGTCATAAATGGTGCTATCTAAGTGCAAGTCTTTCCTCCTTTAAAGGTGTTAGCTGTGGTGTTGTTAGCTGTTGTCAGGGTGGGAGGGTGCACGGTGGCACAGTGGTTAGCACTGCTGCCTCACAGCGCCAGGGTCCCGGGTTCGATTCCCGGCTTGGGTCACTGTTTGTGTGGAGTTTGCATGTTCTCCCCGTGTCTGCATTGGCTTCCTCTGGGTGCTCCAGTTTCCTCTCACAATCCAAACATATGCGGGTTAGGCAGAATGGCCCTGCAAAATTAATCCAGCAGGGTAAAAATGAGGTGTTACGGGAATAGGCCCTGGGTGGGATTGTGGTCGGTATACAGACTCGATGGGCCAAATGGCCTCTTTCGGCATTGTAGGGATTCTATGACTCTGTTTGTCTCATTGTTCTCCGGAGCATTGAACCTGGTGGCTGTGGCTGTGGTGAGTGACTGATTTAAAGTAAAAACTGCTTTTTTTCTGTACTTCCGGTTCTCGGGGCTTGTTAGAGTGTAGTTTACTTCCATACCGGAAGTTAGGCCAGGGGATAGTCATTAAGGGGGAGCGGGGGGTATAAAAAAGGGGTAGCAGCATACAGCGGGCAGCGTCGGGAGCGGGCAGCGGAGTGAGTGGGAACTGAGTGAGAAGGGCTTTGGCTCGCTGGGCTTAGGTGAGAGTAGGCTTAGAGAAGGGGCGTTGCACATTCTACCTTTGGGCACTTACAGGAGGTTGGGACATGGCAGGGAATATAGGGAGGAATGTAAGTTGTGTCAGGTGCCACATGTGGGAGTTCCTGGTGGTGTCACGTGTCCCCAAGGTCCACATCTGCAGTAAATGTTTAGAACTGCAGCGCTTGAGGGCCCGGGTCAGGCAACTCGAGGGGCGTCTAGTCAGGGAGAACGAGCAGATAATGGCTGGGAACCATGAGCAGGAGGAGGTCTCAAGGGCTGAAGAGAAGGGAGGATGGACGACTGTGAGGAGGGGAAAGAGGAAGAAGAAGAGTAGTCAGGGTCCCCCGGCCTCCCCAGAGGCCCCCCATGGTTCGTCGGCAGGGGCACAGAAAGATAGGCAGGAGGGGGAGACTGACTTAGAGGGACAGAAGGGGGCCGGAAAGGTGATAGTGGTAGGGGACAGGAGGGTCAGAGGTATCGATAGGAGGTTCTGTGGACAGAGGCGTGACTCCTGGATGGTGGTCTGCCTCCCTGGAGCAGGGGTAAAGGATGTAACGGACAGGGTAGAGGGAATTTTGAAAGGGGAGGGGGCACAGGCTGAGGTCATAGTACATGTAGGGGAGGGGGACATAGGAAGGAGGAGTAGGGTAGAGGTCCGTAGGCAATTTAGGGAGTTGGGGGCCAAACTAAAGAGTAGGACCTCCAGGGTGGCACTCTCTGGGTTGTTGCCCAGTACCAGCAGGGCAAAGAATGACGAGATCATGCAGCTGAATGCATGGTTGAGGGATTGATGTAGGGTAGAGGGCTTTACTTTTGTGGATCACTGGGAGGTGTTTAGGAGAGAAGGGCAATTGTACAGGAGGGGTGGGGAGAATTTGAATGGGAGGGGAACTAATGTCTTAGCGGGGAGGTTAGCTGGGGTGTTTATGAAGGATTTAAACTAATATGGAGGGGGGGTGGGGAGGTGGCTGGGAGAGAGTCGGGTGAAAGGAAAAGTATCAGGGAGAAGGAGGTTCCGAGGGACACTCGTGGGTTGAACTGTGTCTGTTTCAATGCTAGGAGTGTGGCAGGGAAAACGGATGAGCTTAGGGCCTTGATGTTTGTGAGGCAGTTAGATGTGGTGGCTGTAACACAGACATGGTTAAGGGAAGGGCAGGACTGGCAGCTGAATGTTCCTGGGTACAAGTGTTTTAGGTGTGACAGAGGAGGGTTGAAGAGAGGTGGAGGGGTGGCACTGTTAGTCAAGGAAAACATCACAGTAGTGCAGAGGGAGGACAATATAGAAGAGATAGGGATTGAGTCACTGTGGGTGGAGTTGAGGAATAAAAAGGGAGAGATTACGTTGCTAGGGGTATACTATAGGCCACCCAACAGCCCGAGGTCGGTGGAGGAAGGCATTTGCAGGGGCATTTTGGATAGGTGCAGGAAGAATAGGGTGGTTGTAGTGGGTGACTTTAATCTTCCTGGAGTGAATTGGGGGGGGCCTAGAGCTGGGGGTACGGAGGGAGAGGAGTTTGTGAAATGTGTTTTGGAAGGGTCTCTAGAGCAGTATGTAACTAGCCCGACTAGGGGAGGGGCTATACTGGATTTAGTGTTGGGTAATGAGCCGGGGCAGGTGGTTGAGGTAGAGGTAGGCGAACATGTGGCTAACAGTGACCACAAGTCCGTCTACTTTAGGATAAAAATGGAAAGGGACGAGTGCCGGCCAAATGGGAATGTGCTGAACTGGGGAAAGGCGAGCTATGGCAGGATTAGGAGGGAGCTGCAGGACACTGATTGGGAGGGACTGTTAGCTGGCAAGTCCACGGTTGGCAAGTGGGAGGCTTTTAAGGGCAAAATGAAATGGTTGCAGGGGAGGTATGTTCCGGTTAAGCGGAAGGATGGGAAAGGTAGGATTAGAGAGCCGTGGATTACAGGGGGTATTGAAGACTTGGTCAGGAAGAAGAGGGAGGCGTACGTTAGGTCGAAACGACTGTGTACGGAGAGTGCGCTGGAGGAATATAGACAGAGTAGGAGGGAGCTAAAAAGGGGAATTAGAAGGGCGAAGACAGGGCATGAAATGGCTTTGGCTGGTAGGATTAAGGAAAATCCGAAGGCATTTTATTCCTATATTAGGAGCAAGAGAGTAGTTGAGGGAAAATTGGTCCTCTTAGGGACAAAAGTGGGGAGATATGTATTGAGTCGGAGGGAATGGGGGAGCTCCTGAATGAATACTTTGCGTCGGTATTCACGAAGGAGAGGGGTTCGGAATCGTGCGGTCTGTTAGAGGGAGCTGAGGATCAGCTGCAGGAAATATCTATTACGAGGGAGGAAGTGCTAGGGCTTTTAGGTAGCGTAAGGACGGATAAAGCTCCGGGGCCTGATGGTATTTATCCCAGGCTGCTTAGGGAGGTGAAAGATGAAATTGCTGGGCCTCTGGCGCAAATCTTTGTCTCTTCTTTGGACACAGGTGAGGTCCCAGAAGACTGGAGGGTAGCAAATGTGGTACCGCTGTTCAAAAAAGGTAGTAGGGATAACCCTGGAAATTATAGGCCGGTGAGTTTGACATCGGTGGTAGGTAAATTAATGGAAAAAGTACTTAGGGGTAGGATGTATGAGCATTTGGAGTGTTGCGGTCTGATTGGGGATACGCAACATGGCTTTGTTAGAGGGAGGTCTTGCCTTATGAATCTGGTGGAATTCTTTGAGGAGGTGACAAAAACGGTTGACGATGGGAGAGCCGTTGATGTCATCTATATGGATTTCAGTAAGGCGTTTGACAAAGTCCCTCATGGTAGGCTGGTAGAAAAGGTTAAGGCGCATGGGATACGAGGTCAGGTAGCTAGGTGGATTGAGAACTGGCTGGGTAATAGGAGACAGAGGGTAGTTGTGGAGGGGACTTTGTCCGGCTGGAGGCCAGTGACCAGTGGTGTACCGCAGGGCTCAGTACTGGGACCTCTCCTCTTTGTAGTCTACATAAATGACTTGGAAGAGAGCGTAGGTGGTGTGATCAGCAAGTTTGCTGATGACACCAAGATGGCAGGGTTGGCGGGTACCGAAGTGGATTGTGAGGTGATACAACAGGATATAGATAGGTTGGTGCATTGGGCAGATAGGTGGCAGATGGAATTTAATCCTGACAAATGCGAGGTGATGCATTTTGGAAGGAATAATGTAGAGAGGAGCTATGTGATTAAAGGTAGACAAATTAGGAGTATAGAAACACAGAGGGACCTGGGAGTGCAGGTTCACAAATCCATGAAGGTTGCGACACAAGTGGAGAATGTTGTCAGGAAGGCTTATGGAATGCTAGCCTTTATAGGAAGGGGTATAGAGTTTAAAAGCTGCCGTCTAATGCTTCAGTTGTATAGAACGTTGGTTAGACCGCGTTTGGAGTACTGCGTCCAGTTCTGGTCACCTTACTACCGGAAGGACGTGGAGTCTCTGGAAAGGGTGCAGAGGAGGTTTACCAGGATGTTGCCTGGCATGGAGGGGCTGGGTTACGAGGAAAGGTTGGAGAAACTGGGACTGTTCTCCTTGGAAAGACGGAGATTGAGGGGGGACATGATAGAGGTATATAAGATACTGAAGGGAATAGACAGAGTCAGTAGTGAGAGACTGCTCCCTAGATTGGTTACAAATACAAGAGGACATGATTTAAGGGTGAGGGGGGAGAGGTATAATTTGGATATGAGAGGAAGGTTCTTTACGCAGAGAGTTGTGGGGGTATGGAACGCGCTACTGAGTAGGGTGGTGGAGGCGGGAACGTTGGACTCGTTTAAGGTTCAGTTAGATAGGCACATGAGTGAAACGAGGATGGAGGGTTATGGTAGGGGTTATTAAATAAGGGTTAGAACCTTGGGAGACACCGGAAAGGCAGGCTTGTGATTAACGTTTTTGTCTTTTTATTCCGCAGGTGGAGGTCCACCTCGTTGTCAGACGAGGGGCATGCACACGGTGGGTCGTGCGTGGGCTGCTCTTGGAGGTTCCGAGAGTGGCCTAGTACTTCGTGTCGGTGTGTGTGCTTGATCCTGGACCGGTAGACGGGCGCTGCAACAGCTCGGTGACTAGCACTGCTGGCTGTGCAGATACATGGATTTGGGCCTGTGTCTGTGGGAGTTTGCGCATTCTCCCTGTGGATGCGTGGGTTTCCTCCGGGCGCTCCGGTTTCCTCCCACACCCCAAAGATGTGCTCTTAGGCTGATTGGTTTTACCAAATTGACACTATTCTCCCCTGAATCTGGCTAAGTTAGGGGTTCCATTCATAGACACGCAGGGTAGAATAGGTGTAGGGTGATGCGGCGGCGCGGGCTTGTTGGGCCGAAGGGCCTGTTTCCCGTGCTGGGTTGTTCTTTGTTCTTTGTTCTGTGAAGTGGACTGGATTTAATCAAAACAGAGCAAAATGCTGCAGATGCTAGTGTTCCGAAATAAAATCTCAGCTTCTGTGGAGAGAATGAGTTACCATTTCACATCCAATATGGAGTTCAGAACAGATTTTATCAAGCTGGAGAGTACTGGATGAACGTGGACTGACAAATCTCTTGTCATTCCTTTAGGAATGAATGATTTGGCCTGCTTTTTGTGGACAATTTTCTGCATTCAGTTTGGGCTGCCAGTGTTGTAGATGAACTGGAATAGCTTAGCCCAGAACACAGCTAGTTCTGGAGCACAAGCCTCCAATATTATCGCTGGAATATTGTCAGGACCCATAGCCTTTGCAGGATCCAGCACCTTCATCTGTTCTTAATATCACATGCAGTGAATCGAATTGGCTGAAGATTGACATCTGCAATGCTGGGGAATTCTGGAAGAGGCAGAGACAGATCATCCACTTGGCACTTCTGGCTGACTATGGCTGCCAATGTTTTAGCCTTATCTTTAGCACTGATGTGCTGTCCGCTCCACAACCATCCACTCCCCATCACATTCAGATATTTGTGGAGCCTCCGCCTACTATTACTTAGAATCATAGAATCCCTACAGTGCAGAAGGAGGCCATTTGGCCCATCAAGTCTGCACTGACCACAATCCCACCCAGATCCTATCCCCATAACCCCATGTATTTCCCATGACACTAAGGGGAAATTTAGCATGGCCAATCTACCTAAACAGCACACCTGGTGAGAAGAAACTGGAGCACCCAGAGGAAACCCATGCAGACACGGGGAGAACATGCAGACTCCGCACAGATAGTGACCCAAGCCAGGAATCGAACCCAGGACCCTAGCGCTATGAGACAGCAGCATGAATCGTTGTACCACCCATCTTGTTTAATTGTCCACCACTATTCACAGCTAGATGTGTACAGACCAGGCATACACGGAGCTCAGTCAACTCATTTAGATCGTTTTCAACAAAGCTTTTAAGAGAATGCACCCAGGAGATCAGTCCAGAAGGTTGGAAGTCATGACTTAGTGGAATGCACTGGCTGAACAAAAAGAAGCAGAGAGTTTTTGCAAGCAATAGGACCTGAATATTATTCCACATGATTCGCAGTGAGATCTGGGCCACTGGACCTAGGCCCCTGAGTTATGAGAAGGAACTTTAGAAACAGAATATTTTACACAGGAAAGCCCAGCCATGACTGTACAAGATTAGTGAAGATGCTAAAGGTCAGTGAATGTAAATACCTTTAACATGGTCATAATTTCTTCAACAAACTTAGAAGTGAGCATAAAGCTTAACTACTTGCAGAGGGGAGAAAATATAAATTGAACAGCAATACAGACTTGTGATTCTGTAAGTCAGTAACTGCCAGTTGGATAAATGTAAATAGGGTACAAGAGATGACATGGACTATGCTCTTTCCAAACTGGGACCAACAAGCAGACCTAATGGATTTCTCCCAGTCCTGTCCACTGCTGAGAGTTTGTGGAATTGCAGGATGACTAACTCAGAGGCAAACACTGCTCTAATTTATCCTCATTACCATTGGCCCTTTCTCGGCACAATTAGCTTATTCTCTCTGATGTGAAGCCCAGCAACAAATTTACTCGAGGTTAATAATGAGCATTCCATATTTCCTGTCAGACAATAGCAACCAGAATTTTTTGATTTAGAGACACGCAGCTTGGCTGCACAGAGCACAGGCAGACCTGTAAATGGAGTGTACCTCATGCTTAAAATGGAATCAATTCAAGGCAGTAGAAAAATCATCTTCAATTCAAAACATAATAGTTAAGTGAGAAATTACTCAAATCTAATTTTCTTCTTCTTTATGCCAAATATTCAGATAACCATTCCCAGGACAGGTACAGCATGGGGTTAGATACTGAATAAAGCTCCCTCTACACTGTCCCCCATCAAACACTCCCAGGACAGGTACAGCACGGGGTTAGATACAGAGTAAAGCCCCCACTACACTGTCCCCATCAAACACTCCCAGGACAGGTACAGCACGGGGTTAGATACAGAGTAAAGCTCCCTCTACACTGTCCCCATCAAACACTCCCAGGACAGGCACAGAGTAAAGCTCCCTCTACACTGTCTCCATCAAATACTCCCAGGACAGGTACAGCACGGGGTTAGATACAGAGTAAAGCCCCCACTACACTGTCCCCATCAAACACAGTAAAAAGTCTGACAACACCAGGTTTTAGTCCAACCGATTTACTTGATAATAGACTCACAAGCTTTTGGGGTTAGCCCCTTTGTCAGGTGAATGGAGAGTTCTGGCCTCAGACAGAGCATATAAAGCACAGACAGTTTAGAGATTACTGATCTCTTACAGTGTAGAGGGAGTAAAGCTCCCTCTACACTGTCTCCATCAAATACTCCCAGGACAGGTACAGCACGGGGTTAGGTACAGAGTAAAGCTCCCTCAACGCTGTCCCCCATCAAACACTCCCAGGACAGGTACAGCATGGGGTTAGATACAGAGTAAAGCTCCCTCTACACTGTCCCCCATCAAACACTCCCAGGACAGGTACAGAATGGGGTTAGATATAGAGTAAAGCTCCCTCTACACTGTTTCCATCAAACAGTCCCAGTATTCATGTATTTTCAGCAATTTATTATGTGATTACAGTACATAAAGAGATCATTTAAAACTGAGATGCATAAAATTTCTTCTCGCAGTGGGTGGTCAATTTCTGGAATTCCCTGCCTCAAAGGGTGGTGGAGGTTGGATCATTAGAAGTATTTAAAGTGGAAGTGGATAAATATTTGATAGATCGAGGAATAGAGGAGTATGGGGAAATGGCACAGAAAATAGGGAAGCCCAGTGACACAATGGTTAGCACTGCTGCCTCTCAGCTCTAGGGACCCAGGTCCAATTCCAGCCTCGGGTCACTGTCTGTGTGGAGTCTGCACATTCTCCTCATATCTGCGTGGGTTTCCTGTGGGTGCTCTGGTTTCCTTCCACAGTCCAAAGATGTGCGGGTTAGGTTGATTGGCCATGATAAATTGACCCTAGTGTCAGGGAATTTGCAGGGTAAATATACGGGGATACGGGAATGGGACCTGGGTGGGATTGTGGTTGGTGCAGACTCAGTGGGCCGAAGGCCTCCTGCACTGTAGGGATTCCATGAAAAGGAGTTGAGACCAGCACAGATCAGCCATGATCGTATTGAATGGCAGGTGGCCATCCTGCTTCTCTTTTGCGTGTGTTGTGTGTCTGTGTTGATTATTATGCTTCACAAAAGCTTCCTTTCATTTTTCATCAGACCCAATCAACAAGTCCTCTAATCCCCCACATATTTCTTTAGCCTTCTCTTAAATGCACCTATCCTAGTTACCCTCAACTATTCCAAATGCTGGCAATTTCCATATTTTCACAACTCTCTGGATAAAGAGCTTTCTCCTGAATTTCCTATAGGATTTATCAGATTTTGATCTCGTTGAATGATTTTCATAGAATCCCTACAGTGCAGAAGGAGGCCATTCGGTCTATCGAGTCTGCACCGACCACAATCCCACCCAGGCTCTATCCTCATAACCTCATGCATTTACCCTAGCTAGTCCCCCTGACACAAAGGGCCAATTTAGCATGGCCAATCCACCTAACCACACATCTTTGGACTGTGGGAGAAAACTGAAGCACCTGGAAAGTGTGGAAACACTCTCTCTCCGTTTATCTAACAAATCCTTGAATAACTTGAAAGACCTCGTTGGATCAGCACTCTGGCTTCTCATTTCTCAAGAAGAATCTGAGTCTGTTCAATCTTTACAGACAGTTATAACTTCTCAGCTCCAGAATCATCTGTGTAAATAGGGTGAAGTGATAATGTCACTGGACTAGTAATCCAGAGGCCCAGACTAATGGTGAAATCTAACTTCATAAAATCTGGAATATAAAGCTGGTCTTGGTAATATGATAATGAAATAATTCTTGTAAAATCTCATCTCGTTCACTAATGTTCTCTAGCGAAGGAAATCTGCTGTCCTTGCCTGGTCTGGCCTACAAGTGACTGCAGATCCACAGCAAACAGCCCTTTGAAATGGCCTAACAAGCCACCCAAATCAAGGATAATTAGGGATGGGCAACAAACGATGGCTTTGCCAGTGATACTTACCTCCCATGAAAAAAATAAATAAATTTTTGTACCTTCTCCAAAGCAATATGGAGAGCAGACTCTGTGCCTACCGTAAATAGAGTCTACAAATTACCACAGGAGGATTCTGAGATTTTCTTTTATTAGATGGAGCTTACTAATATTCTTTAAAGAACTGTCAATAAAATAGGAATTGTGAAAAGCAGTCTGTTTTCACCTTGGTGGATGCATTGTCCACAACATTTAGAAAACAGCTTTATTCATCACTAAAGTTTCATTGGTGTCTGGCAATCCAATGCTATTCAATTGGTTCTACAAACCATCCATACTTTGATCTATCTGACAGCTCACTGATCCTCTGCAGAGAAGCTGGGTACATGTTGTTGTTTTTTCTTGATTTACACTTTGTTTAAATTTCCATCCTACTCAATAGACCCTGATTGATGCTTCATCCCTATAAAGACCCATCCAGCGTCCAAGTAACAGCCCACCCTGCTGCATTGTGTTGTTTCTCTGTCGTAAAGCAAGCACCTCTCTGTTCCTTACTTACTCAACCCCTTCTGCTGGCTGACTCAGTGTTGGTTGTTTTAACTGGGAGCCTATCCCACTGCCTTACTCTGTCACTTCCTCTCAATGTTGAATCAGAGGCAGGCTTTGGGCCAGCTGAGTTTTCCACTTTAATGACTGGTTTACCACATTACATGATGGCAGAGCTGAGCTGGAGCTCAAATTATCCGTTAGTCAGATTTTGGTAAGCTGCCACAGAATGGCAGACACTGGATCCACTTTATTGACTGGGGTTGGTGGCTTGGGATTACTGCACAGATTGACAGTGTGATCAGTGAACCCAGAGCATTAGCAGCAGGTATGACACATGACTTCTGTTTCTGCTTTAACTGTATCGATGTCAAGGTTGGAAAAACTTGGTTTGTTCTCACTGGAGCAGCGGAGGTTGAGGGGCGACCTGATAGAAGTCTACAAGATTACGAGAGGCATAGACAGAGTGGATAGTCAGAAGCTTTCTCACAGAGCGGAAGAGTCAATTACTAGGGGGCACAGGTTTAAGGTGTGAGGGGCAAGGTTTAAAAATGTACGAGGCAAATTTTTTACAAAGGGTGGCGGGTGCCCGAAACTCGTGGGGGGGGTAGTGGAAACAGATATGATAATGATTTTTAAGGGGCGTTTTGATAAATACATGAGTAGAATGGGAATAGAGGGATATGGTCACGGGAAGGGTAGGGATTTTGGTTCAGTCGGGCAGCATGTTCGCTGCAGGCTTAGAGGGTCGAAGGGCCTGTTCCTGTGCTGTGATTTTCTTTATTCTTTGTTCTTTGATATCACAGACTAACATCTCTATTTCACTACCCTTTAGAAGGGTAGTGCTGGCTAAAGCAGGCCTGAGCTGCTGGGATGGTAGCCCTGATCATGGGAAGTTATAACTCAGATATTTTTGTTGCAATAACAGATTCCTGGATTGCTCAGAAATCCCAGAACCTTGTTTGTTTTGGCATTTGCTGATGAATGTGGAATTCCCATTGAAGATTTTAAAAGTTGACATTTTGGGAATTTGATTACAGAAAGATCTGGATTTGTTAAATGGAGGACCAGTGGAAGATGACATTCAATTTTTTAAAATCCATGTACAGGATGTGGGCAGCTGTGAACCGATATGATCTTGTACTTGATGCCTCAACCACGCAGTCATTGGCAGATAGTCACATCCTGTTGGGAAGGTCGTTTAACAGATATTGGGAAAAGCCAAGTCCCAATTTGGTTCCCTGGGGAACTCTATCTCTGGGAAATGATAATTTCCTGTTGCATGCCACTCTATCTTCTGTTGGGTAGCAAGTGCCAGATCTAATTTAATAAAGTCACCCTGATTCCATACCAGTGAAATTAGGACAAGACCTTGCCATGAGGAACTTTGTCAAATTAGGATCATAGCTGATCCAACCAACATTCTTCATGTCCACTTTCCTGCCCTTTCAATTATCACTGAATCCCTCACTGTCAACAGCCTGGGGTTACCATTGACCAGATACCAAACTGGATTAACCATATAATTGCTGTCGTTACAAGTACAGGTCAAAAGCTCAGAATTCTGTGGGGAATAACTCACCTCCTGAATCCCCAAAGCCTGTTCACAGAAGTCAGAAATATAATGGAATACTCCCACTTGCCTGGATGAGTGCAGCTCCAACAACGCTTAAAAGCCTGACAATATCCAGGACAAAGCAGCTCTCTCGATAACACTTACCCACTACCTTCAACATGCACTCCCTCCACCACTGCACTCAATGACAGCATGTGTACCAGCTGCAATATGCACTGCAGGACCTCTACCATCTAGAAGAACAAGGGCAGAAATGCATGATAACACCACCATTTACAAGCTCCCCTCAAAGCCATACACCGTCCTGACTTGGAAAAACATCAGTGTTCCTTCGCTGTCGCTGCATAAAAATCCTGGAACTCCCCCTCTAACAGCACAATGGGTGTACCTACACCACAAGTACTGCAGCAGTTTTAGGGAACAGCTCACCATCACCTTCTCCAGGGCAATAAACGCTGAACTAGCCAGCGACACCCACATTCCACAGTTTTTATAAATCTCTTGTCACGTTGTTCATTGAAATTGAAAAATGAGAGGTTCTTATGAGCAACTTGGGAACAGTATTAGAACACATGGTGTGGAGAAATGACCAAAGGACTTACCCTTAGTTAGCTCATCACTATTTATCACTCATAGTTACTCTTAGCATCTTCCTGGTGCCACTATTTGGTGGGTGCTGAATGTCCGGAATTACAAAATGTGTCATTTTAGCTTCACATTCCTACTTCCTTCCACTTGGAAACATACATTCTGTATTTGTAGCGACTTTAACAACGTTGGAAGGTAGGTCTGCTGAGGAGCAGTGGAGGATCTTTGAGGAGATCTTTCTTGGTGCTCAGCAGAAATTTATTCCGATGGTTAAAAAGGACCGTAGGAGGAGAGGTAATAAGCCGTGGATAACAAAGGAGGTGAAGGAAAGTGTTAAATTAAAAGCGGAGGCGTTTAGAGTAGCTAAGAGTAGTGGGCGAGAAGAGGATTGGGAGAGGTTTAAATGTCAACAAAGATTGACAAAGAAGTTGATAAAGAAGGGTAGGAGAAACTATGAAGCTGGGCTAGCGCTTAATATAAAAAAGGATAGCAAGAGTTTTTATAAATATATAAAAAGGAAGAGGCTGGCTAGGGTGAACGTTGGACCCTTAGAGGATGAGAGGGGGGACTTAGTGGTAGGGGATGGGGAAGTGGCTGAGGTCTTGAATAACTTTTTTGTTTCGGTCTTCACGGAGGAGGACGTGAATAATTTGCCGGGTGTTAGCGATGGAAAGGTGGTAGGACTGGAGGGTCTCAGTGACATTATTGTTACTAGAGAGGCGGTGCTCGACAGACTGGTGGGACTGATTGTGGACAAGTCCCCAGGACCGGATGGAATGCATCCGAGGGTTCTGAAAGAAATGGCGGAGGTAATAGTGGATGCCTTGGTGGTTATTTTCCAAACGTCGCTGGATTCCGGGGAAGTGCCGGAAGATTGGAAAGCGGCTAATGTTACGCCGTTGTTTAAGAAGGGTGCCAGGCAAAATGCAGGGAATTATAGGCCGGTTAGTTTAACGTCTGTTGTAGGTAAAATGTTAGAATCCGTCATCAAGGAGGAAATAGCGAGGCATCTTGAGGGGAATTGCTTGATAGAGCAGACGCAGCACGGTTTTGTTAAGGGGAAGTCGTGTCTGACAAATTTATTGGAGTTCTATGAGGATGTGTCTAGGGCGGTGGATAGAGGAGAGCCGGTGGATGTGGTCTTTCTTGATTTTCAGAAGGCGCTTGACAAGGTACCTCACAAGAGGTTATTGCAGAAGGTAAGGGGGCATGGAGTTGGGGGTAGGGTGTTAGCGTGGATAGAGGATTGGCTGTCAAATAGGAGGCAGAGAGTGGGGGTCAATGGGTGCTATTTGGATTGGCGGTTGGTGACTAGTGGAGTGCCCTAGGGGTCGGTGCTGGGGCCACAGCTATTTACCATTTATATAGATGATCTGGAGGAGGGAACCGAGTGTAGGGTGTCGAAATTTGCTGATGACACCAAGATTGGTGGAACGGCAAATTGCGCGGAGGGAGTGGAGAGTCTGCAGAAGGATCTAGATAGGCTGGGCAAATGGGCCAGGAACTGGCAAATGGAATTTAATGTTGGCAAGTGCGAGGTGGTCCACTTTGGTAGGAATAATGGTAGGAAGGACTATTACTTACGTGGAGAAAAACTGCAGCAGGTGACGGTGCAGAAGGACCTCGGGGTCCTTGTGCATGAGTCGCAAAAACCCAGCCTGCAGGTGCAGCAGGTGGTCAGGAAGGCAAATGGGATGCTGGCCTTCATAGCGAGGGGGATTGAATATAAAAGTAGGGAGGTCTTGCTGCAGCTGTATAGGGCATTGGTGAGGCCGCAGCTGGAGTACTGTGTGCAGTTTTGGTCGCCGCACTTACGCAAGGATATTTTGGCCTTGGAGGGAGTGCAGAGGAGGTTTACTAGGCTGATACCGGAGATGAGGGGGTTGAGCTATGAGGAGAGGCTGAATAAACTAGGCTTGTACTCGTTAGAGTTTAGAAGAATGAGGGGAGATCTCATTGAGACATATAAGATGATGAATGGGATGGATAGGATAGAGGTGGAGAGACTCTTCCCGCTCAGAAAGGACAGTAGGACTAGGGGGCGCAGCCTCAAGATAAAGGGGGTGTGGTTTAGAACGGAGTTGAGGAGGAACTTCTTCACTCAAAGGGTGGTGAATCTCTGGAATTCTCTGCCCGTTGAAGTGGTGGAGGCTGCCTCGCTAAATATTTTTAAGACGCAGGTTGATGGGTTTTTGATAAGCGAGGGGATTAAGGGTTATGGGGAGAGGGCGGGAATGTGGAACTGAGCCACGACAGATCAGCCATGATCTTATTGAATGGCGGGGCAGGCTCGAAGGGCTAGATGGCCTACTCCTGCTCCTATTTCTTACGTTCTTATGTAACAGCTGTGTATTCCCCACACCCAGTATTGTGAATTTTCACTTGCACTGCACCCTGACAATAACACTCAGTGAATGGGTGACCTGCCGAATGAGAGTCATCCTCAGGACATACTCACTGAAATCAAACTAGAATACTTCAGTGCGAGATTTCTTTATGTTTTATTTAAACGGCAATGATTGATGGCAGTATCAACAGGAAATCATTGATTTGACACTAGTGCAAAGAAGATGATTACATTCACACAGATAAAACCTTCCAATCCCTTCAGCATCCCAGATTCCCTGCTGCATACTATCGAACTCAGTAACCCCTCTTCCCCAGTGCCCTGTGTTACTGTCTGTATCTCAATTGATGTTAATCCAACTCCCTCTCACTGTCACTCAATAATCCCTCTCCCCTCAGCACCTTGGGTTACTGCCTGTATCTCTACTGATGTTAATCCAGCTTCCTCACACTGTCACTCAGTAATCCCTCTCCCCCCAGCACCCTGTGTTCCTGTCTGTGTCTCTACTGCTCATAATCCAGCTCCCTGACACTGTCACTCTGTATTCCTCCGCCATCCTGTGTCATTCACTGTAACTTTGCTAATTTTACACTGTTCTACAGTCAGTGTACTCTGAACTCCATAGGGAAGATGTTTGAATAGTGCTGGAGAGAGCCGAGCAGAGTGACAGAGATCCTGCTCAGTCAGGCAGCAATGGCAGTGATCCCCTCCTTTGCCTGATTTAGTTGGTGGTGATTTTGCAGAACCAGTCGATGAAGCAAAACATAGGGGCAGCATGGTGGCACAGTGGTTAGCACTGCTGCCTCACAGTGCCAGGGGTCCAGGGCAGCACGGTGGCACAGTGGTTAGCACTGCTGCCTCACAGCACCAGGGACCCGGTTTCGATTCCTGGCTTGGGTCACTGTCTGTGTGGAGTCTGCACATTCTCCCCATGTCTGCATGGGTTTCCTCCCACAGTCCGAAAGATGCGCTGGTCAGGTGGATTGGCCATGCTAAATTCTCCCTCAGTGTACCTGAACAGGTGCTGAAGTGTGGTGACTAGGGGATTTTCACAGTAAGTGCATTGCAGTGTTAATGTAAGCCTACTTGTGACACTAATAAATGAATTTTATATATATATCCTAACTTCCCAGCACTTTTGTTATTTATGTGACTTCTTATCTGCTATGTAAATATGTGGCTCATGGAGTTTCATACTTTGCACTGCGTAAACAGACATTATGGGGCCCAAGAATGTCGCCCTTTGGGTGGGATGGATGGTTAAGGAGGAAGAGAGGCAAAAAGTTGAAGGAGACATATTCATAGGTAGCCTGTGTGTGATGGTGTTTAGTGTGGGGCTCCTGGTGGTTGGTGGCCAGATTCAGTGTTATGGCGGCCCTTGATGACTGGGGCTACTTCCCTGTTGCAGGCTTAGTCTATCTTTGCAACTGTTGGGGCCGCTGTCCTCCTCTGCCTATTCTGCTGTTGAGGAAATCGTAGATAACAGTCAGCAGCTAGGTGAGCTAACTCTTACGATACACTTGGTGTTAGCTTTGACCTCTCACTCAGAGCTGTGATTGGATTTAGAGTTTTTACGCCGTTTGATGTCTGCCAGCCCATGCTGGGGAATGTTAAACCTCCCACGTTTCTTCATCATTATCTCAATGACAACTCCTGAGCAGCATGTTATCAGCAGCACAACGGCAGAGGTAAAGGGAACTCAGCTGTTTGGAGTAAAAACCATCTTATTAAGCTTATTCCTTCCACAGCCCCCGTATGACCATTTAATCTACTCTCTCAATCTCAAAACTTTCATCATCATCATTTGAGTCATACAGACTGATTTAACTTGAACTTATTTGAGATGATAAAATCACATTATTTCGTTTTCAGAAACTCTTGTGGTAATCTGACAATGTTGTTTTAGCTCAGTGTGATCTTAGCAAAGTTGCCTTGATGCCAGTGATGAAGTTCCAGAAGATAGAGACTTGGCTTCGAGCTTCACCCTTTAAATTGGCCCCCTCAAATTGAAGTTTAGGGATGTAGTGAGTGGCTAATCCTCAAACTGTGGGATAATGGGAGGCAATCTGCATCTCTGAAAACCCACTGGGACAAAGAGTGCGGAGGGACGACATTAAGACGAGAGAGGAGCATGGAGGGGCTATAGTCGCCACAGCTCCAGGCTTCAAACAGTTTGAGTTTTTAATGACTGCCTGTTTATCCCTCTGTGCTCCAAGGCCCCGTTCAGAATTAACAATGGCATGGACTTTCAACTGCAACCACAATCTCTGCTCCAGTCTAACACTAATACACCCGTTTCTCAGGATGTGAGCGTGCCATTTCTTGCTTATCACTAATTGCCTTGAGAAGATGGCATAACCCCCTTTATTCTTGAATTGCTCCAATCTGTGTGCTGAGGGTCCTTCCACAGTTGTTAGGTAGAGGATTTGAGGACCCTGACCCAGCAATGATGGGTTGGCAATATGTTTCTAATTGAGGATGGTGTATGACCTGGAGAGTCATTTGAGGTGCTGGTGTTATCATGTGCCTGCTTAGCTTCAACCTTAGGAGATGAGGTTAGGAGTTTGGGAGGGCTTGTCAAAGAAGCCGTGGTGTCAGGGCATCTTATAGATGCTGCATTGCAGCCAGGGTGCGGAGGATGGAGATTTTAAAGCCAGTGGATTGGGAGGTGGGCAGGGATTGACCAGGCTTGTCCTGGACAGTATATATGTTAACAGGATCAGGCTCTCCACTGTCCTCATCTCAGCTCACAGTGGCTATTAGAGTTTAAAATTGGCAATCACACATTAAAGGAAAGAAAAGAAATATTCTAAAATGGAGGAAGGATTGACATTTTGGGGTTAAAGCCAAAAGGATGTAATGGATAATAACAAACGAGGTTATTGGGTCAGCTCACAGTCTGTGGTGGTATTTTTATAAAGCCCCATTGTATAGGTCAGCTCAGTGCTGAATGAATCTTTCATAGCACGCACAAGCAGCCATAAAGATAAAGCAGTGTATAATAGATATTGTGACTGTTTAAGATGGAAGTTCCAGTTCTGTCTGATTGCAATACAAGCCCATTGGGATCAGCAGCTTTCCTCACAGATGGAGCTAAACAATGGACAGATTGTATGGACTGAAGTCTCCAGATTCACAATTACAGATTTTATACATAGTCTGCAATGTACAAAGGGGTAAATGGAACTTAGTCCTGATTCTGTTGTACACAGGATAGTATTACCAATATACCCTGTACTGTACACAGGGCAATGTTATCAATATACCCTCATACTGTACACAGGGCAACGTTATCAATATACCCTGTACTGTACACAGGGCAATGTCATCAATATACCCTGTACTGTACACAGGGCAATGTCATCAATATACACTGTACTGTACACAGGGCAATGTTATCAATATACCCTGTACTGTACACAGGGCAATGTCATCAATATACCCTGTACTGTACACAGGGCAATGTTATCAATATACCCTGTACTGTACACAGGGCAATGTTATCAATATACTGAGCTATGCTGAATTGTTGTTATAACTCTTGCCTGCTCAGACAAGGATTGTAATTACACATCCTCCTTTCACATTAGGGAAAGGAGACAGTCATCACACCAGTCTGAATAACTTGAACTTAAGACCTTCTTGCTCAGAATCATGTGCTGACTTAGTTTAGCAACACTTTACTGGATATTTCAATAAATATTAGCCTGGGGCTGCTGCCTTCCATTTTATCCCTACAGTGCAGAAGGAGGCCATTTGGCCCATCAAGTGTGAACCCACTCTCCGAAACAGCATCCTATCCAGACATTGTCAGAGTGACAGTGAATAAACCCCACTCTCCCCCTTCTCACCAGTATCCCCACCCTTGGAGATACAGCTAGGCAGTTGCTAAATTTGGCCCAGTGCTGGTGAGAATGAAAAGATGACAGGGTCAGCTTCATGTGCAGACAGTCTGGAACCCATCACAAGCCGGCAGGGTTTGACATCATCAAGCTCTATCTGCTTGAGGAGGATGTGGAGAAGAACTAGCCTCACTGACCCACACTATTTTCCAGCTTTGCTCCCTGGAGGTGTGCCTGTGTCACAGACTTCTCACTGAACACATTTGGTATTGAGTAGCTCCTCAGACAGGAAACTTCTGAAATTACAGCTTCTCTCATTGAAGACAGCCCTTGCTCTGTCTCACACCATTCAGTATAGCAGGAAAATGGCTGCTGCCTGTCTCATTCTACCACAACTTTATAAAGAGAGTCTCACTCTCAGCATTTCTCACAGATAGCTTGGCTGTTAAGGTTCAGTTCCACAAATTATTTCCTCTTCTTTCAGAGAACGTGTAAATGTCTGATGCATGTTTAAGAAGTCTGTGCATAATTTGTAGTCATGGTATACGTGAAATTCTTTTGACCCTGGTGGGTCTACTCAGACAAATCCTTCCATTATTTGCACTGACAGCACAGCTAGCCGTTTGTTCTAGCATTCAAACTAAACACTGAATGCATTCCGGGCTGATTTGCTAATGACAACGTGCAGAGGTGAAGGTAACTGAGGCAAGATGTCACTGAGTGATGCTGAACAGGAAATTGTTCAAACAAAGCCACTTTATACAGAATCTGAATGTTGTCATTGCACTCGCATCCCCCCGCCCCCAAACACCAACTCGACTGAAGATCTAAGAAACCTGCACATAAGGCACCACTAATTCAAACCAGGAATCTGACCAAGTGATCAAAAGCAGGAAAGTGAGATTGATGGAATTTCTGCAAACAGAAACACCAACAAGGAATTTAATGTGGAGAAGGAATTGGCTGGAGCAGATGTCAAGCGTGGACACCATTAGATCAGGTACTCACTGATCTGGCATTGGCAAAGCTGCGTAAGAGAGAGTTTGCCTGGATACAGATGCCCCAACCTGCAGTGTGAACAGTTACTACTCAGGAACAAGACCCAACTACTGTCTCCACAGAGAGTAAAGAATGTTGACTCAGACCTCTGCAGCTCACACACCACTTCCCTGCAGAAATTCATCGCCAATTATGTGGTTGAAATAAAGGAAGTGGGATTATTTCCAGGCTTGTTCAGACAGTTAACCTCGGAAGAGAGAAATTCCAGTAAAGTCTCCATCACATTCTCCAGGGTCAATGGGAGGACCATTGAACAAACACTAATGTCCTTCTTGAAGTCAGATCTTCAAGCAGTCAGGCAAAAACTCCTGGAAAATCAACCATGATGGACTGGAGACTGTCTAGATGGCGGGGAGTGGTCTCTCCAGCCAGGTCCTGTTCTCTCAAAAGGCCAGTGTTCCAGGGAGGACAAAGAAGATGCTTCATAGACACTCTGACCATCTCCTCACAGTGTGGCAGCACTGATGTTAATGATTGGAAGGAGATTGCTTTCAACCATTCAGAATGGTGAAAACCTACCCATCAAACTGCTTCACGCTTTGAGCCTCTACACCTCAATGATGAGGCAGAGAGATGGAAGAGAAGGAAAGAAAAGGATATGAATCCTGCTCTCCGGATCCCACTACCTGGTGGGACATTGTGCTCTCTGTGCCCAAAGGTCCATGGGTGGAGAACTGGCCTGTTCAGTCACGAGGACCCACACCATACTGAATAGACACCATCCTCAAATCGAGACATTGATTTGACAACCATTGACTCATTTGTTAAGGATACAGAGTGATTTGCTATGTTATTCTAAGCTGATGTGTTAGAGTGGTAGTTGGTCTTCTGTCCACAGATAGTGATCCTGCAGATTATGTCTGTAAATATAGGACTGTTAGTGGAGCTCTGTAATTCATAAATTTAAGTTTATTTATTAGTCACAAGTAGGCTTACATTAACACTGCAAAGAAGTTACTGTGAAAATCTCCTCGTTGCCAGACTCTGGCACCTGTTTGGGTACACTGCGGGAGAATTTAGCACGGCCAGTGCATCCTAACCAGCACGTCTTTCAGACTGTGGGAGGAAACCAGAGCATCTGGAGGAAACCCATGCAGACATGGGGAGAATGTGCAGACTCCACACAGGCACTGATCCAAGCCAGGAATCGAATCCGGGTTCCTGGAGCTATGAGGCAGCAATGCCAACCACTGTGCCATAATTCATGTTATTACTGAGAATAGTTTAGAATTTAACTTCAATTTTCTCCTTTCCTGTCCATTTTATAAATACCAATATTCTGTATATTTCACTGCGTTAGTAGTTTGGTTCTTGCCAGTCCCATATTTGTGAAATTTCTTCATATCCATGCACAAATAGCCATGTGAGTGAGTACACATATACATATCTGACACGGGCACATTCATAAGGGTGACACAAATCTGCACAGCTTTTAAGGAAACTCTGTCATGCAGAGTGCTCAGCTTGTGATTAGCTAGTTTTATAAATACATACAGCCTGTGACATGGAGCCAGACACACTGCCTTCTCACAACTTCCACTTTCGCACTGACTATAAACTAGAACAGTAAAAGGTTGCTGCAGAATGACAGTAACTCATGTTCCATGAGTAAATTTAATGATATGAAAAGATTATTTTTAAAATTATAATGCACATCATCTTCTGTAAAGCATTTTGAAATTATCTGTGATTATGACAGGCGATAAATCAATTTCTTTACGGCACCACCATCCAATCATATGACACTTGGGGAAGGGTCAGTGACAGTGTCCTGGAACAGTACTCAGAAGCTGGGAGCCTGGGCACGGGGGCTAGGCTAGCTCATCAAGAGGATGTAGCGGCCTAAACCAAATGAATTCAGGTTCTAAACCCTTATCTAAATTTGCAAAAATGTGAATGTTTTAGATATCTGTTGGTCTGCAATGTTAGAGACAGGCTGGAAATAAAGACCAGAATGGCTCCAGACCACCTGAGAAACATGAGCCACTCTATACTGGCCCTTTTGAGGAAGAAGTCTCACAACACCAGATTAAAGTCCAACAAGTTTATTTGGTAGTAAATGCACAAGCTTTCGGAATGCTGTTCCTTCATCAGGTGAGTGGAAGGCTGTGAGCAGAACCTTCCACTCACCTGATAAAGGAACAGCATTCCAAAAGCTTGTGGCATTTACTATCAAATAAACTGTTGGATTTTAACCTGGTGTTGTGAGACTTCTTACTGTGTTTACCCCAGTCCAATGCTGGCATCTCCACATCATGACTACCTTCTGAGGAAGGCAATCTATCTGTCTGTATGCTGCATCAACAATAGTTAGCCCACTGTTTCTTCAATATTCTCTTCCAATCAAATATTCAGTGAAATACCACAACAATTACACTCTATGGAGTGTCTTTGAGACTGAATAATTTATATCTAATCAACAGACTTTTAGAATTGAAATAACAGGAACATCCAGGTGCTGGTGTTCCACCTGGGTGTTACACTGAGGGGTGTGGGGTATATCAGAGAGTGTTACACTGAGGGGTGTGGGGTATGTCAGAGAGTGTTACACTGAGGGGTGTGGGGTATATCAGAGAGTGTTACACTGAGGGGTGTGGGGTATATCAGAGAGTGTTACACTGAGGGGTGTGGGGTATGTCAGAGAGTGTTACACTGAGGGGTGTGGGGTATGTCAGAGAGTGTTACACTGAGGGGTGTGGGGTATATCAGAGTGTGTTACAGTGAAGGGTGTGGGGTATATCAGAGTGTGTTACAGTGAAGGGTGTGGGGTATATCAGAGTGTGTTACAGTGAAGGGTGTGGGGTATATCAGAGTGTGTTACAGTGAAGGGTGTGGGGTATATCGGAGTTACGGCGAGGGGTGAAGGGATAGCAGAGTTATGCTGACGGGTATTTCAGAGTTACAGCGACGGATATATCAGAGATATGGGGTATATCAGAGTTATGGTGTGGGGTAAATCAAGCTACAGAGGTAAAACTATGTAATTTGAACTTCTGCAATGATGTGAGGAATTAAAGGGAAGTTGTCAGTTTTACAGGCTGTGTGAGGGAGCAGTGTGCACAGGGATTTGCTTTGTGATTTCTATCAGAAACATTCATGTAGAATACACTGGCATCTAGAGGCCTATAGATGGGCTTGGCATAGAGCTAGGTGGCTAACAGTGATCTGACAGTGTGACAGACAGACACACTGTGGCATAGACAACCTCTTTAATACCATCAGACCAGTTCTGGGGGCTGTGTCTGAGTAATAACTTCTTTGGCAGTCCCTTGAGATTGTAGGTGACTTGAAAAACCTATTTCCGAGTTGCTCATCAGTTCAGAGACTCTGATCTCTATATCTCTTACTCAGTCTAATGGCTATTGGTATTCCCCCTCTACATGAGTCTCCTCCAGCTTTAGTTCAATGCATGGAAATCTGAAATAAAAACAGAAAATGCTGGATGAATGCAGCAGTTCTGGCAGCATCTGTGGAGAGAGAAACAGAGTCTGTATGACCCTTCTATTTTTTGCAGAAGGATCATACAGATTGGAAACATTAACTGTGTTTCTGTCTTCACAGGTGCTGCCGGACCTGCTGAGTTTATCCAGCATTTTCTGTTTCTATTACTTCAGTACACCTTGTCCAGCTATCCTTCTATTCCTTTCTCCCTCATGTGTTTACTCAGTTTCCCCCTTAAATGTATCTCAGTTAGACGTAGCACTTGAGGTGAAGGGAACCAAAGAAATTGGGGGTGGGGGGGTGGAGCGGGGAAGCGAGGGAAGTCAGGCTATTGTATTGGATGATCAGCTATGATCATAATGGATGGCGGAACAAGCTCAAAGGGCCAAATGGCCTCCTCTTCCTCCTATTTTCCATGTTTTTATCTCTGTTGTTAGTCTCAAGCTCCCTCAGGTAGTGAGTTCCACATTCTCACCTCTCTGAATTTCCCTGTTGGATTTATTGGTGAATATTTCTCCACAAGCGTCTCCACTATATCCACCCCAGAAAACCAGCACAGTGGAAGAGGTTCATACTGCTGCCTACAATGCTAGGGATCTGGGTTCGATTCCCAGCTTGGGTCATTGTGCTGAGTCCGCACAGACATTCTCCCCGTGTCTGCGTGGGTTTCCTCTGGGTCCTCTGGTTTCCTCCCAGAGTCTGAAAGACATGCTGGTTAGGGTGGATTGGCTAGACTAAATCCTCCCTCAGTGTACCTGAACAGGTGCCGGAGTGTGGCGACTGGGGGATTTTCACAGTAACTTGATTGCAGTGTTAATGTAAGCCACCTTGTGACACTAATAAATAAACTTTAAAACCACTTCATCATTTTCAGTTCCTCTTTTTTGGAGCACACCTCAGTCAGCTTACAGTCAGCCTGCTCTGTCACTCCTGCTCAGTTTGTCATTTCATTGTAAAAATGCACGACACTGAAACCAAAAAGGGCAGGAAGGTCAGTAGTTTGTCTGATTGATGAAAACAGCTGCTGAGATCATCCATTCTCCAGTGAACTGAAAAGTAGCTGACAAACTGCCCCACATAGAAAACTGGTGACACTTTATCTGCAAAACCTAGAAACCACAGCATCTTTCAATGATAGTGCAAGGTTCTGTGTACATGAGAATCCTGCTGACACTCAGGCCCACTCTGTGAGAAGCTCCCACCATTGGGCCATGGTGTCCAAAGTCAATGGGTTCCAATTAAATGCATTAGGGAGGAACCATACTCTCAATGTGAAGCTTAAGTTCAAACCCCAGTTTGGGCCCCTGGAACATAGTGCTCCTTGGGGCAGCGAAGGCTGATTTCCGGAATTCCATCAGACAAGAACTGGACTAGAAATCACCTCATCCGAAAGGTGAGATGAAAATGACTTGCAGCAATCTGGCGTGGGGCTAGGGAGGTGAGGGAATCTACCTCCCACACAAGTGCAGAAGACTTTCTGAATCTGACAGCTCTCTATAATCAATGCTATAAACCTGATTAACACTTAGCAAACAACGTGATAGCTTCCTCTGCACCAACAGATAGCATAGCATTGAATCATACAGCATAGAAGAGGCCCTTTGGCCCATCAAATCTGCGACGAAACATTAGAAACACCTGAACTCCCACCTAGTCCCATCTGCCAGCCCTTGACACATCATAACATTCAGGGCAGTGGACCAAGTGCTCATCCAGGTACTTTTTAAAGGATATGAGGCCTCTCCTACCCTGCCACGCAGTGCATTCTCACCACCCTCTGGGTAAAAAAAGTTTTCCTCACATTCCCCCTAAACTTCCTACCCCTCACCTTGAACCTATGTCCCCTAGTGACTGAGTCTTCAACTAAGGGGGACAGCTGCTCCATATCCAATTCGAGACTGTGTACACTAGTAGACCCAACTGAGTATAGATTAGAAAATTCCCAATTCCTCCCACCCTTTACTGAGGCACCATTACCCCAGCCTACCTCTTAATCTCCAAACATTATCAACCAATAGTAAGGCACAATCTGTATGGGGCAGTGTGGGTGATGTGCGTGTGTCTGGGGGCAGTGTGGGTGATGTGCGTGTGTCTGGGGGCAGAGTGGGTGATGTGCGTGTGTCTGGGGGCAGAGTGAGTGATGTGCGTGTGTGTGCATGGGCCTCAGCTATTTACCATTTATATAGATGATCTGGAGGAGGGAACCGAGTGTATGGTGTCGAAATTTGCTGATGACACCAAGATTGGTGGAACGGCAAATTATGCGGAGGGTGTGGAAAGTCTGCAGAAGGATCTAGATAGGCTGGGCGAATGGGCCAGGAACTGGCAAATGGAATTTAATGTTAGCAAGTGTGAAGTTGTCCACTTTGGTAGGAATAATGGTAGGAAGGACTATTACTTACATGGCAAAAAACTGCAGCATGCAACGGTGCAGAGGGACCTCGGGGTCCTTGTGCATGAGTCGCAAAAACCCAGCCTATAGGTGCAGCAGGTGGTCAGGAAGGCGAATGGGATGCTGGCCTTCATAGCGAGGGGGATTGAATATGAAAGGAGGGAGGTCTTGCTGCAACTGTACAGGGCACTGGTGAGGCCGCAGCTGGAGTACTGTGTGCAGTTTTGGTCGCCGCACTTACGCAAGGATATTTTGGCCTTGGAGGGAGTGCAGAGGAGGTTTACCAGGCTGATACTGGAGTTGAGGGGGTTGAACTATGAGGAGAGGCTGAATAAACTAGGCTTGTACTCGTCAGAGTTTAGAAGAATGAGGGGAGATCTCATTGAGACATATAAGATGATGAATGGGATGGATAGGATAGAGGTGGAGAGGCTCTTCCCGCTCAGAAAGGACAGTAGGACTAGGGGGCACAGCCTCAAGATAAACGGGTGCGGTTTAGAACAGAGTTGAGGAGGAACTTCTTCACTCAAAGGGTGGTGAATCTCTGGAATTCTCTGCCCGTTGAAGTGGTGGAGGCTGCCTCGCTAAATATATTTAAGACGTGGGTTGATAGGTTTTTGATAGGCAAGGGGATTAAGGGTTATGGGGAGAGGGCGGGAAAGTGGAACTGAGCCACGACAGATCAGCCATGATCTTATTGAATGGCGGGGCAGGCTTGAAGGGCTAGATGGCCTACTCCTGCTCCTATTTCTTATGTTCTTATGTGTATGGGGCAGTGTGGGTGATGTGCGTGTGTGTGTATGGGGCAGTGTGGGTGATGTGCGTGTGTGTGTATGGGGCAGTGTGGGTGATGTGCGTGTGTGTGTATGGGGCAGTGTGGGTGATGTGCGTGTGTGTGTATGGGGCAGTGTGGGTGATGTGCGTGTGTGTGTGTGTTTTTGGGGTCAGTGTGGATGATGTGTTTTTGGGGTCAGTGTGGATGTGTGTGTGTGTGTGTGTGGGGCAGTGTGGATGATGAGTGTGTGTGTGTGTGTGTGGGGCAATGTGGATGATGTGTGCATGTGTGTATGGGGCAGTGTGGATGATGTGTGTGTGTGTGTGTATGGGGCAGTGTGGGTGATGTGCGTGTGTGTGTGTGTGTGTGTGGGGGGGGGGCCAGTGTGGATGATGTGTGTTTTTGGGGTCAGTGTGGATGATGTGTGTGTGTGTGTGTGTGTGTGTGTGTGTGTGTGTGTGTGTGTGTGTGTGTGTGTGTGTGTGTGTGTGTGTCAGTGTGGATGATGAGTGTGTGTGTGTGTGGGGCAGTGTAGATGATGTGTGTGTGTGTGTGTGGATGGTGTGTGTGTGTGTGTGTGGATGGTGTGTGTGTGTGTGTGTGTGTGTGGATGGGAGCAGTGTGGATGATGTGTGTGTGTGTGTGGGAGCAGTGTGGATGATGTGTGTGTGTGTGTGTGTATGGGAGCAGTGTGGATGATGTGTGTGTGTGTGTGTGTATGGGAGCAGTGTGGATGATGTGTGTGTGTGTGTGTATAGAACATAGAACATTACAGCGCAGAACAGGCCCTTTGGCCCACAATGTTGCGCCGACCAGTTAAAAAACAATGACCCACTAATCTAAACCAATCCCTTTTCGTCCATAAACCTATCCACGGATCTCTTAAACGCCCCCAAACTAGGCGCATTTACAACTGCAGCAGGCAGGGCATTCCAATCCCTCACCACCCTCTGGTTAAAGAACCTACCCCTGACATCCGTCCTATAACTACCCCCCCCTTAATTTAAAGCCATGCCCCCTCGTGCTAGCTTTCTCCATCCGAGGAAAAAGGCTATCACTATCCACACTATCTAAACCTCTAATCATCTTATATGTTTCAATAAGATCCCCTCTTAGCCGCCTTCTTTCTAGCGAAAACAACCCCAAATCCCTCAGTCTCTCCTCACAGGACCTCCCCTCCATACCAGACAACATCCTGGTAAACCTCCTCTGCACCCTCTCCAAAGCCTCCACATCCTTCCTGTAATGTGGGGACCAGAACTGCACACAGTACTCCAAGTGCGGCCGCACCAGAGTTGTGTACAGTTGCAACATGAATGGGAGCAGTGTGGATGATGTGTGTGTGTGTGTGTGTATGGGAGCAGTGTGGATGATGTGTGTGTGTGGATGATGTGTGTCTGTGTGTGTGTGTGGATGATGTGTGTGTGTGTGTGTGGATGGTGTGTGTGTGTGTGTGGATGGGAGCAGTGTGGATGATGTGTGTGTGTGTGTGTGTGTATGGGAGCAGTGTGGATGATGTGTGTGTGTGTATGGGAGCAGTGTGGATGGTGTGTGTGTGTGTATGGGAGCAGTGTGGATGATGTGTGTGTGTGTGTGTATGGGAGCAGTGTGGATGATATGTGTGTGTGTGTGTGTGGGAGCAGTGTGGATGATGTGTGTGTGTGTGTATGGGAGCAGTGTGGATGATGTGTGTGTGTGTGTGTGTGAGCAGTGTGGATGATGTGTGTGTGTGTGTGTGTGTGTGTGTATGGGAGCAGTGTGGACGATGTGTGTGTGTGTGTGTGTATGGGAGCAGTGTGGATGATGTGTGTGTGTGGGAGCAGTGTGGATGATGTGTGTGTGTGTGTGTGGGAGCAGTGTGGATGATGTGTGTGTGTGTGTGTGTGTGTGTATGGGAGCAGTGTGGATGATGTGTGTGTGTGTGTGTGTGTGTGTATGGGAGCAGTGTGGATGATGTGTGTGTGTGGGAGCAGTGTGGATGATGTGTGTGTGTGTGTGTGGGAGCAGTGTGGATGATGTGTGTGTGTATGGGAGCAGTGTGGATGATTGTGTGTGTGTGTGGGAGCAGTGTGGATGATGTGTGTGTGTGTATGGGAGCAGTGTGGATGGTGTGTGTGTGTGTATGGGAGCAGTGTGGATGATGTGTGTGTGTGTGTGGGAGCAGTGTGGATGATGTGTGTGTGTGTGTATGGGAGCAGTGTGGATGATGTGTGTGTGTGTGTGTGAGCAGTGTGGATGATGTGTGTGTGTGTGTGTGTGTGTGTGTATGGGAGCAGTGTGGACGATGTGTGTGTGTGTGTGTGTATGGGAGCAGTGTGGATGATGTGTGTGTGTGGGAGCAGTGTGGATGATGTGTGTGTGTGTGTATATGGGAGCAGTGTGGACGATGTGTGTGTGTGTGTGTGTGTGTATGGGAGCAGTGTGGATGATGTGTGTGTGTGGGAGCAGTGTGGATGATGTGTGTGTGTGTGTGTGGGAGCAGTGTGGATGATGTGTGTGTGTATGGGAGCAGTGTGGATGATTGTGTGTGTGTGTGGGAGCAGTGTGGATGATGTGTGTGTGTGTGTATGGGAGCAGTGTGGATGATGTGTGTGTGTGTGTGTGGGAGCAGTGTGGATGATGTGTGTGTGTGTGTGTATGGGAGCAGTGTGGATGATGTGTGTGTGTGTATGGGAGCAGTGTGGATGATGTGTGTGTGTGTGTGTGTGGGAGCAGTGTGGATGATGTGTGTGTGTGTGTGTATGGGAGTAGTGTGGATGATTGTGTGTGTATGGGAGCAGTGTGGATGATGTGTGTGTGTGTGTGTGTATGGGAGCAGTGTGGATGATTGTGTGTGTATGGGAGCAGTGTGGATGATGTGTGTGTGTGTGTGTGTATGGGAGCAGTGTGGATGATATGTGTGTGTGTGTGTGTGTATGGGAGCAGTGTGGATGATTGTGTGTGTATGGGAGCAGTGTGGATGATATGTGTGTGTGTGTGTGTGTGTGTATGGGAGCAGTGTGGATGATGTTATCTGTACTTTTCTGCATCTTATTAAATGTTTGACTTTCTTCACATGTCTGCTGCCTCACTGACCTGCTGGCTTTGCTTCTATCTTCCACAGTGCACCTTGCCTGCTCCAGTCCGCAGTCTTCTCTCTCTCTGTTTCCCCCTCACTCCACCTTCACTGCAGAGCCTTCAAGAATAAAGCCTCCATTTCTATAACTGGCCCATTTCGCCACTCTCTCGCCTGCTACTGAATGCTGTGTCGGTCTTTCAGCAGCCTGTGATTTCCTCCCTTGTCACTGGAGTTATCCCAGTGCTCAGCTCTCACTACCTGAGTGGCTGAGACTCCTGACTCTGGGAACACTCGCAACCAAAATGTTTAGCAACAAGTTGAATTTAACTAGCAGCTTTAACATAATAAAGCATCCCTCCAAAATGACCACACTGTGACAGAGATATTGAGACAGATGTGAAGGAGAGTTTCAGAAATGATTCTGAGTTTGGGGAGGAGCTTTCAGAGTGGATCTGGACTAACTCCTGCCAGAATCCACCCTTCCACTGGCCTCTTCTGCTAACCTCATCCAGATCCTTGTTCCATTTCAATCTGAAATCCCCATTAATTTTAACCCAACCCCCATCTCTCCTCCAGCCTGGATCCTTCTTGAAAGGCAGAGCTCAGCCCAGTTCTAAACTCAAACTATCCAAATCAAGGGAAAAAATCCTGGAAGACAATGAAGCAGAGGAAGGTGAGAAAGGCAGAAATCATTAGCGGGACTAACTGGAGTTACAAGAATACAGTGTATTGAAGGATCAGCCAGTGTTTGAACTGAATCAAAGATTTACAGTAAATCCCCAGCACTAACCTTCACAGTGACTGGAAACTGTTTCAGAAATGTTACATCTGCTCAACATTTCTGAAACCCGGCTTCCAACCTGGAATTAAAAGGCGAGAGCTGCGGTACTGGCAGGGAAACTGAGAAAGAGCAGAAATTTCTTACCGTTACCGATCCGGATCTCTGTCTGTGTGTGTGTGTGTGTGCTCACATCCAACTCCTCATCGCTCACCAGAAACTTCACTCACCGCCCACTCCTTCACTCCCTCGCGAAGCAGCTTGTGCCGCTCTGTCTCTGAGTTGTGGAAGTTGCCCAGCCTTTCCTGGTATCCAAGCCCAGCTGAAGGCTTTGTTTCGAGTCTGTTTCAGATCAGCAGCTCCTGGTCTTTTGTATGTCCGGGATTCTGTGCTGATTTGCCTGGAGCCGGTCTGATTTGGTGAGGGGGGGGTGGGGGGGGGGGTGCGGAATAGAGGATAATTACTGCCGGAGTCTTAATAGCAATCAGCACGATTTACTGCCTGACTCACATTCAATACTGAAAGAGAGAGACAGAGGGGGCTGGAGCAGCCACATCACCAGCCCCTTTTCCAATTCCTCCAACTCCTCCCACAGCCCTCCATCTCCAATGCCCCTCCCCCTCCCCCACTCCCCCTTCTCCCAAATCTCTCCCTCCTCCTACCCTCCGCCCTCCACCCCCCCCCCCAAGACTTCACCCTGCCTGCTCTGCCACATCCTCCACCCTAACTCTCTTCTAATGCACTGTCCCATCAAACCACATCTTTCCCATCAAACACTCCCAGTACAGGTACAGCACGGGGTTAGATACAGAGTAAAGCTCCCTCTACACTGTCCCCATCAAACACTCCCAGGACAGGTACAGCACGGGGTTAGATACAGAGTAAAGCTCCCTCTACACTGTCCCCATCAAACACTCCCAGGACACTACAGCACGGGGTTAGATATAGAGTAAAGCTCCCTCTGGACTGTCCCCCCATCAAACACTCCCAGGACAGGTACAGCACGGGGTTAGATACAGAGTAAAGCTCCCTCTACACTGTCATAAACCCACATGAATTTTCTGTTCTGTAGTTGTGTGATTCATTTCCATTTTACCCCAAAGGTTTTGCAGACTCTTTAAATCAGATTTTCAATTTAATTTACAGTTGAACCATCTTTGCCCGAAGGATCATATTCTTGCACTCAGCAGTGAATCAATAATCTTGGAGCTTATTTCATGCATGGTCCTTAAGAGAGCATGAACCTTACATCACATCAGCCAGATTGGATTTGAATTTGCAGCCCAGAATCTTCGTTTTATTGAATGACAAAAGTCTAGAAGTCAGTTTAAAGGAAAATTTTAGCCTTGTGGCTTTGGTGGGAAACTGATAACTTTTCCCTCTGTTAATTCTGCTGCAATTCACAGGATTGCAGTTTTAACCTGTCTGTGTAGGGGAATGATCCGAAACTCCCTATGAGGCTGACCTGGCTGGAAAGTACGTGAAACATTTTCTTTGTTTGTTTCCTCTGGGCCACATGAGGAAACATTGAGTCCCCCATCAGCCCTGGCACAATGTCCCTTCTGTTCCAGTAACTGTGTGCTGGGGACTCCTTCCCTAGGGACCATTAAAGCTTCTGTCCAGTTGGGAGAGGGAGTGACATGTCCAGTTTACTGGGATGGGATGGTTCAAATTTCAGAGCTCCTGTCGGCATACACTCAGCATTGACATAAAGTTAAAAGTTTCGCAGCTTCTGGTGACCAAACAGAATATGGCAATGATTTAATTAATCTTATTTTAAAATTCTTTTGTGGGACATGGGTGTCGCTGGCTGGGCCAGCATTTATTACCCATCCCTGGTTGCCCTTGGAGGGCAGTTGAGAGTCAACCACATTGCTGTGGCTCTGGAGTCACATGTAAGCCAGACCGAGTAAGGATGGCAGATTTCCTTCCCTAAAGGACATTAATGAACCAGATGGGTTTTTCCAACAATGGTTCCATGGTCATCAGTACATTCCTAATTCCAGATATTTTTTGTTGAATTCAAATTCCACCATCTGCTGGGTCCCCAGAACATTAGCTGAGTTTCTGGATTAATAGTCCAGCAATAATACCACTAGGCCGTCACCTCTGTCATCAATTTATACAGGCGGAAACATAGACAAATTCACTGCTTAAAAAAAGTGTTAAATTTCTCTGCAACTGCTCAGAGACTGAAACAACGAATAAAATACAAATAAGAAGGTCAGCAGGATATTACTGCTCAACTGACTGACAAAATAAACCTTCTTGGTTTAATAAATCTTCCTGGAGGTCAGTAACACAGCACAAAACAACATCAAGCACCTTCCCCACTCCCCCAGAGAACAGTAACAGCACTCCCACCCCCCAGAGATCAGTAACAAACCTATACCCCAGAGATGGCGGGGGCGGGACTGGAGACTGCAGCAGGGGGAGTTGTTCTGGGTATCGGGGGGGTGATTAGGGGCTGCAGCAGGGGGAGTTGTTATAGATATTCGGCGCAGGACAGGATGGATGTGAGGAAGACACTTGTTTATTCGGTTGAAGATGGAATGGTTTGGCCTCTGGATATGGTGGGAAGCACTCATCACCAAGAGGGCAAGACAGCCAGTTCTAAAGCTGCAGCATATTGAGGCAGGATTCTTCAGATCATCTCTGGTTTATGTGAAGGGCCCTGAAACTGGGAGAGCAGCCTGGGCTGGTAAGTTCAGTAGGTGTCAAATAGATAAGACCTGAAGAATGCAGCAAGATGTAGCAGGTATGCTTGTGAGATCACTTTAACAATGAGATGTAGCATCTTTAAGCATGCCTTCGCCTACCAGATCATTCCTGTTTTCAATTAATCAAATAACCAATTAAACTTAATTAAATAAACCGGATTATTGACCAACTGTTTATAACATTCCTTGACTTTGATAGCTGAGCCAATTTTACCCACTTACGTCGAGCTCCCTGTTCTGTGAATGCCATGGTACCTTGTGCTGAGAGGATTAACACATACATCCTCCCTGACAAATAACAACAGCGAATACACACCGAGCTCCATCAGGGGTGGAGCTGTAGCATCTTTACAGGACTCTTCCACCCCTTGACAGGACAGTGCACTGGGCCTCACAATGCTCCTAGGGGCAGGTGCCTGTACTTTACCTGAGAGCTCAGGAGACTCCCTCGCTGTGGTCACTTGGTCAGACTGATGGGGGAAAGGGTGGTGTAGGGTCTTGACCATTCTGTTCTCAATGTGATGGCCTGTTGTCACTGACCATTGAGATGATGCCCTGGGGTGAATGAGCAGACGATTAACCCATGGGGATTCCTCAGTGTTCACTCTCTCTTTCTCCCTTTGCCGTGAGTAGTGTGAGAGACAAGAAATGAAGCCAGTGGAAGAGGAGAGAATTTACCAATGGAGGTGTAGATGCAGGAGCAGAACTCTGAGGAGGAAGGGGTGGCAAGGCCTACCTTGCTGCCACAGGAGGGGCTCTAGAGAGCAGCTGCTCGGAGGCACTTTCAGTGGCTGAAGGTCTCCAGATAGTACCTGACCTTCCTAGAGAGGGAAGAGCGAGAACCTGTGTTGAAGACTTGGCCAGTCCAGTAACCTGATGGTTCATCTGTGTGACCTTCTCCAGGAGTTAGCAGCGTGTGGGACTTGGGGCATTTACTAACTGTGGCTTTGAAAGTCACTGCTGCCCTCAATGATTACACAACTACCTCCTTTCAGGTGTCCATTGGTGACCTTTATAGCATCTCGCAGGCCTCCACTCAGAACTACATTAAGGCAGATGCACTCTTCACAAAGGCTCACAATGCTTTCCATTCGGACCAGGACCAGGCTAGCCAGGGCCATGGGAATGCTCCACATAGCAGCCTTTCCACAGGTACCGGCTGCCATTGACTGCAAACTCAGAGCTCTCCAATTCCCATGGCATCAAGATGCAGCTTATCAACCACAAGGCCTTCTTCTCCCTCAATGTTCAGCTGCTCTGTGACAACACAATGCACATCCTTCAGCTGTGTGCTAGTTCCGGGGAATGTCATGACAGCTTCATCCTTAGCCACTCTCAAATACCTCACGTTTTGAGGGAGAACAACAGCTACAGGGTTGGCTCCTTGAGGAAGTGGCTGATGATGCCTGTGCAGAGGCCATAGAGTGCAGCAGAGACACAATATAAGGAGGCTGATGTTGCTACTTTAGCTTTAGTGTAGGAGACGATTGGAATGTTGCGGATGTGATTCCAGTGCCTGGATCAGTCCGGTAAGCCCTGCAATATAGACCCCAGAGAGTGTTACGCACCCCAAAGATGTGCTCTTAGGCTGATTGGTTTTACCAAATTGACACTATTCTCCCCTGAATCTGGCTAAGTTAGGGGTTCCATTCGTAGACACGCAGGGTAGAATAGGTGTAGGGTGATGCGGCGGTGCGGGCTCGTTGGGCCGAAGGGCCTGATCCCATGCTGGGTTGTTCTTTGTTCTTTATCATTACTGCTGCATCCTCCATAACCAGGCACTCAATGGGGGAGGAAGAGGTGAATGAATGGCACGTCTCTGTTGAAGAGATGGATGACAAAGGTGGATGACAAAGACAAGGTTCTGGAGAGAGTGCAGGAAGGCCATTAGGCAGTGGCAATGGCCAGAAGGGGCTGGAGAGTTCAGGACACCTTCATAGCCAGCCTCCTGCTTCATCAGTGATAGGGATTAGGGTGGATTATAATGTCCCATCAAGCTGATGTCCCTTCCTGACTGGCTATTGGCAGCAACCCCTCTCACTGATATGGCTCGTGTCAGGGGAAGGGAGTGTTTGCAGGGGGATGATGGGGATTTGCATGGGGGAAAGTGCATTGGTTCAGAAAGAGCTGCTGCCAGTGTCTGTCTCCCAGCTGGCTGATGGGAGCTTATGAATTCCCATTGACCAGGATCCTATCAGGGAGATGTGGACAATCTCATTTCTCCTGATGTCTGGGCTCCTCTTACGAGTATCCTCAGGAATGGTGTCTCTGGATGCAGATACACAGGTTAAGGTCTAGCCATTGGCCTCCCTGTGCTGAGGTCAGGTGTTCACAGTGACTGGGTTGGGTGCTGGTCCTGAGCATTGTGAGGGATGCCCTCGTTACCAAGAGGACACCAGCCTGACTGAAGTGTACTGTTACTGTGAGCGAGCACTAGCCAAAGATCTGGCAGCCTTACAGATAGCACATGGAAGAGGCTCTGGACTGAGCATCCAACCTTTCAGTGGAAGATAAACACCATTGTCTCAGCGGCACTTCATGAAGAAATCTTCTGGGAGCAAGTTGCAGTCAGTGTAGTTAAAGGACTTTTCCTCCCCCATATGTTCCTCACAGGTAAGGAATTCCCCTCTCCCTGACGTGACAACATACTGACAAAGGTCACAACAGCTATGAAAAATGGGAAGCAGTTGGGGGAAACTCATTGGGGTGCATGTCTCTTCGAGGGGAGAAGGAAATGCCCGGGGTCAGTAATCTGGTACTGCTCCTGACATCCTCACAGTGCCACCTGACATTGCCTTCGATACTGCCAACTTTGCAGTGCCAACCCGGCAGTGTTGGGGCAGGGCCTCTGGGGAGCCTTGTTGAGGGTGGCTCCCATTATCTGTTGGGGGGGAGGGGGGAGCTGCTCGAGTGCTTTTGTTGGGGGGCGGGTGGGTGGGAGGGGGGAATTGCCGCTTGACTTGTGCCAAGTCCCTGGTGACTGTTGGGAGGGAGAGGCTGATCGGAGATCAGGTTATCCTGCTCGAACTGTGTGAAGCCAGTGTTTCTGGCTTCATCAGGCCCACCATGCCTGACAGCAGAAACTATGCCCTCAGATTTGCTTTGCACAGAGTGCCAGAGAATGTGGAGAGAAAACTCGGCTGTGCCACTGGGGAGCTACGCGCTGGTTTACTCACTGCAGCCAGCATTCAGAGTGCAAAGCTCTGCCCAGTGTGTGAGTGGGTGAGTGTGTGTGTGTTGGAATAATGAAGTTTCTTTATTAAACCTTTTTCTTTGATTTAATGGTTGGTGCAAGTTTGTTTCATTTTATTGCCCATAACTGAAGAGTACCTTCTGCTGGATGTATACAGTAGTTGGGCTGGAAGCAACAGACATGATCAGGGTGATGAGGGGAGAGCTATTTACTGAGCACTTTGTTAGAAAAATACTTTCCTACCTGCCCTGGCCCACAAGCAGTACTGTATGGATACAGACACAGCCAACCCCTTTAAGCTGCCACATTTCATGAGGCCTCATGCTGAAAATGAAATTACTTTTAAAATAAAAGCAAACAGCTTTATTGGAATATTTAAATGTGTGTGAGTGGGTGAGTGGGGGAGCGTGTGAGTGGGGGAGCATGTGAGTGTGAGTGTGTGAGCGGGTGAGTGTGAGTGGGTGAGCGTGTGAGTGGGGGAGCGTATGAGTGGGGGAGCGTGTGAGGGGGAGTGTGTGACTGGGGGAGTGTGTGAGTGGGTAGCGGGTGAGTGGATGGGTGTGTGAGTGGGTGAGTATGTGAGCGGGTGAGTGTGTGAGCGGGTGAGTGTGTGAGCGGGTGAGTGTGTGAGCGGGTGAGTGTGTGAGCGGGTGAGTGTGTGAGCGGGTGAGTGTGTGAGTGTGTGAGCGGGTGAGTGTGTGAGTGTGTGAGCGGGTGAGTGTGTGAGCGGGTGAGTGTGTGAGTGTGTGAGCGGGTGAGTGTGTGAGCGGGTGAGTGTGTGAGCGGGTGAGCAGGTGAGTGTGTGAGTGTGTGAGTGTGTGAGCGGGTGAGCAGGTGAGTGTGTGAGTGTGTGAGCGGGTGAGCAGGTGAGTGTGTGAGTGGGTGAGTGTGTGAGCGGGTGAGCAGGTGAGTGTGTGAGTGTGTGAGTGTGTGAGCGGGTGAGCAGGTGAGTGTGTGAGTGGGTGAGTGTGTGAGCGGGTGAGCAGGTGAGTGTGTGAGCGGGTGAGTGTGTGAGCGGGTGAGCAGGTGAGTGTGTGAGTGGGTGAGTATGTGAGTGTGTGAGTGGGTGAGTGGGTGAGCGGGTGAGTGTGTGAGCGGGTGAGTGTGTGAGTGGGTGAGTATGTGAGTGTGTGAGTGGGTGAGTGGGTGAGCGGGTGAGTGTGTGAGTGGGTGAGTGTGTGAGCGGGTGAGCAGGTGAGTGTGTGAGCGGGTGAGCAGGTGACTGTGTGAGCGGGTGAGTGTGTGAGCGGGTGAGTGTGTGAGCGGGTGAGTGTGTGAGTGGGTGAGTGTGTGAGCGGGTGAGCGGGTGAGTGTGTGAGTGGGTGAGTGTGTGAGCGGGTGAGCGGGTGAGTGTGTGAGTGGGTGAGTGTGTGAGCGGGTGAGTGGGTGAGTGTGTGAGCGGGTGAGTGTGTGAGTGGGTGAGCGGGTGAGTGTGTGAGTGGGTGAGTGTGTGAGCGGGTGAGTGGGTGAGCGGGTGAGCAGGTGAGTGTGTGAGCAGGTGAGTGTGTGAGCAGGTGAGTGTGTGAGCGGGTGAGTGTGTGAGCGGGTGAGCAGGTGAGTGTGTGAGTGTGTGAGTGTGTGAGCGGGTGAGCAGGTGAGTGTGTGAGTGTGTGAGCGGGTGAGCAGGTGAGTGTGTGAGCGGGTGAGTGTGTGAGCGGGTGAGCAGGTGAGTGTGTGAGTGTGTGAGCGGGTGAGCAGGTGAGTGTGTGAGTGGGTGAGTGTGTGAGCGGGTGAGCAGGTGAGTGTGTGAGCGGGTGAGTGTGTGAGCGGGTGAGCAGGTGAGTGTGTGAGTGGGTGAGTATGTGAGTGTGTGAGTGGGTGAGTGGGTGAGCGGGTGAGTGTGTGAGCGGGTGAGTGTGTGAGTGGGTGAGTATGTGAGTGTGTGAGTGGGTGAGTGGGTGAGCGGGTGAGTGTGTGAGTGGGTGAGTGTGTGAGCGGGTGAGCAGGTGAGTGTGTGAGCGGGTGAGCAGGTGACTGTGTGAGCGGGTGAGTGTGTGAGCGGGTGAGTGTGTGAGCGGGTGAGTGTGTGAGTGGGTGAGTGTGTGAGCGGGTGAGCGGGTGAGTGTGTGAGTGGGTGAGTGTGTGAGCGGGTGAGCGGGTGAGTGTGTGAGTGGGTGAGTGTGTGAGCGGGTGAGTGGGTGAGTGTGTGAGCGGGTGAGTGTGTGAGTGGGTGAGCGGGTGAGTGTGTGAGTGGGTGAGTGTGTGAGCGGGTGAGTGGGTGAGCGGGTGAGCAGGTGAGTGTGTGAGCAGGTGAGTGTGTGAGCAGGTGAGTGTGTGAGCGGGTGAGTGTGTGAGCGGGTGAGTGTGTGAGCGGGTGAGTGTGTGAGTGGGTGAGTGTGTGAGCGGGTGAGTGTGTGAGTGGGTGAGTGTGTGAGCGGGTGAGTGTGTGAGCGGGTGAGTGTGTGAGTGGGTGAGCGGGTGAGTGTGTGAGCGGGTGAGCAGGTGAGTGTGTGAGCGGGTGAGTGTGTGAGCGGGTGAGCGGGTGAGTGTGTGAGTGGGTGAGTGTGTGAGTGGGTGAGCGGGTGAGTGTGTGAGCGGGTGAGTGTGTGAGTGGGTGAGTGTGTGAGTGTGTGAGCGGGTGAGTGTGTGAGCGGGTGAGTGTGTGAGCGGGTGAGCAGGTGAGTGTGTGAGCGGGTGAGTGTGTGAGTGGGTGAGTGTGTGAGCGGGTGAGTGTGTGAGCGGGTGAGTGTGTGAGCGGGTGAGCGGGTGAGTGTGTGAGCGGGTGAGCAGGTGAGTGTGTGAGCGGGTGAGTGTGTGAGCGGGTGAGTGGATGGGTGTGTGAGCGGGTGAGTGGATGGGTGTGTGAGCGGGTGAGTGTGTGAGCGGGTGAGTGTGTGACTGTGTGAGCGGGTGAGTGTGTGAGCGGGTGAGCAGGTGAGTGGGTGAGTGTGTGAGCGGGTGAGTGGGTGAGTGTGTGAGCGGGTGAGTGTGTGAGCGGGTGAGCAGGTGACTGTGTGAGTGTGTGAGCGGGTGAGTGTGTGAGCGGGTGAGTGTGTGAGCGGGTGAGCAGGTGAGTGTGTGAGCGGGTGAGTGTGTGAGCGGGTGAGTGTGTGAGCGGGTGAGTGGGTGAGTGTGTGAGTGTGTGAGCAGGTGAGTGTGTGAGCAGGTGAGTGTGTGAGCGGGTGAGTGTGTGAGCAGGTGAGTGTGTGAGCGGGTGAGTGTGTGAGCGGGTGAGTGTGTGAGTGGGTGAGTGTGTGAGTGGGTGAGTGTGTGAGTGGGTGAGCGGGTGAGTGTGTGAGCGGGTGAGCAGGTGAGTGTGTGAGCGGGTGAGTGTGTGAGCGGGTGAGTGTGTGAGTGGGTGAGTGTGTGAGTGGGTGAGCGGGTGAGTGTGTGAGCGGGTGAGTGTGTGAGTGGGTGAGTGTGTGAGTGGGTGAGTGTGTGAGTGTGTGAGCGGGTGAGTGTGTGAGCGGGTGAGTGTGAGAGCGGGTGAGCAGGTGAGTGTGTGAGCGGGTGAGTGTGTGAGCGGGTGAGTGTGTGAGCGGGTGAGTGTGTGAGCGGGTGAGTGTGAGCGGGTGAGTGTGTGAGCGGGTGAGCGGGTGAGTGTGTGAGCGGGTGAGTGTGTGAGCGGGTGAGCAGGTGAGTGTGTGAGCGGGTGAGTGTGTGAGTGGATGGGTGTGTGAGCGGGTGAGTGGATGGGTGTGTGAGCGGGTGAGTGTGTGAGTGGGTGAGCGGGTGAGTGTGTGAGTGGGTGAGTGTGTGAGCGGGTGAGTGGGTGAGTGTGTGAGTGTGTGAGCGGGTGAGTGTGTGAGCGGGTGAGTGTGTGAGCGGGTGAGTGTGTGAGCGGGTGAGTGGGTGAGTGTGTGAGCGGGTGAGTGTGTGAGCGGGTGAGTGTGTGAGTGTGTGAGCGGGTGAGTGTGTGAGCGGGTGAGTGTGTGAGCGGGTGAGTGTGTGAGCGGGTGAGTGTGTGAGCGGGTGAGTGGGTGAGTGTGTGAGCGGGTGAGTGTGTGAGCGGGTGAGTGTGTGAGTGTGTGAGCGGGTGAGCAGGTGAGTGTGTGAGCGGGTGAGTGTGTGAGCGGGTGAGTGGGTGAGTGTGTGAGTGTGTGAGCGGGTGAGTGTGTGAGTGTGTGAGCGGGTGAGTGTGTGAGCGGGTGAGTGTGTGAGCGGGTGTGCGGGTGAGTGTGTGAGCGGGTGAGTGTGTGAGTGTGTGAGCGGGTGAGTGTGTGAGCGGGTGAGCGGGTGAGTGTGTGAGCGGGTGAGTGGGTGAGTGTGTGAGTGTGTGAGCGGGTGAGTGTGTGTGGGTGAGTGTGTGAGTGTGTGAGCGGGTGAGTGTGTGAGCGGGTGAGTGTGTGAGTGTGAGCGGGTGAGTGTGTGAGTGTGTGAGCGGGTGAGTGTGTGAGCGGGTGAGAGTGTGAGTGTGTGAGCGGGTGAGTGTGTGAGCGGGTGAGTGTGTGAGTGTGTGAGCGGGTGAGTGTGTGAGCGGGTGAGTGTGTGAGCGGGTGAGTGTGTGAGTGTGTGAGCGGGTGAGTGTGTGAGCGGGTGAGTGTGTGAGCAGGTGAGCGGGTGAGTGTGTGAGCGGGTGAGTGTGTGAGTGTGTGAGCGGGTGAGTGTGTGAGCGGGTGAGTGTGTGAGTGTGTGAGCGGGTGAGTGTGTGAGCGGGTGAGTGTGTGAGCGGGTGAGTGTGTGAGTGTGTGAGCGGGTGAGTGTGTGAGCGGGTGAGCGGGTGAGTGTGTGAGCGGGTGAGTGTGTGAGCGGGTGAGTGTGTGAGCGGGTGAGTGTGTGAGTGTGTGAGCGGGTGAGCGGGTGAGCGGGTGAGTGTGTGAGCGGGTGAGTGTGTGAGCGGGTGAGTGTATGAGCGGGTGAGTGTGTGAGTGTGTGAGCGGGTGAGTGTATGAGCGGGTGAGTGTGTGAGCGGGTGAGTGTATGAGTGTGTGAGCGGGTGAGTGTGTGAGCGGGTGAGTGTGTGAGTGTGTGAGCGGGTGAGTGTGTGAGTGTGTGAGCGGGTGAGTGTGTGAGTGTGTGACCGGGTGAGTGTGTGAGCGGGTGAGTGTGTGAGTGTGTGAGCGGGTGAGTGTGTGAGCGGGTGAGTGTATGAGCGGGTGAGTGTGTGAGTGGGTGAGCGGGTGAGCGGGTGAGTGTGTGAGCGGGTGAGTGTGTGAGTGTGTGAGCGGGTGAGTGTGTGAGTGGGTGAGCGGGTGAGCGGGTGAGTGTATGAGCGGGTGAGTGTGTGAGTGGGTGAGCGTGTGAGTGGGTGAGCGGGTGAGTGTGTGAGTGGGTGAGCGTGTGAGTGGGTGAGCGTGTGAGTGTGTGAGTGGGTGAGTGTGTGAGCGGGTGAGTGTGTGAGTGTGTGAGCGGGTGTGTGTGTGAGCGGGTGAGTGTGTGAGTGTGTGAGCGGGTGAGTGTATGAGTGTGTGAGCGGGTGAGTGTGTGAGTGTGTGAGCAGGTGAGTGTGTGAGCGGGTGAGTGTGTGTGGGTGAGCAGGTGAGTGGGTGAGTGTGTGAGTGAGTGTGTGTGTGAGGGATGTCTCCATGAATCCTGAACTGCTATTCTGCGCCTGGGACCAAGGAAGAAGTGGCAGGAGTGCACAGTGACCTTCCCATCTGCTGAGTGCTGACATGAACTGGCCGTCATGAGCCTGGCGAACAAGCCCCCATTCCATATTCTGGAATCTGCCTGAATCCCCTCCCAGTAAATGGTGCGGTAACTTTTTAACCTCTTTGATTGTCAGCGCTTCCTGCAGCCTTGTTGGGGACAAGTTTCCTTGCCCTTGGGTCTTCCCTGTGCCTTCCATTGTTTGTCATTTTCATCTGCCTCGACCCTCTGCCTGTTATTGTGAGTCCTCACCCTCACTCCCTCTTTCTGCATTGCCCCCATTGTGTTTTCCTTTCCTCCTGCCCTTGCATCCCACATTGTCCCCTTGTTTTTGATAGCTCCATCCTCCCCTCACCTTGCACCCTTTGGGCTGTTGGAGTGGAAGCTGTGTGAGTTCCTTAGCACACTGCCATCTAGACAATGGTGTGTGGCACTGGGAACGGAAGACTCTGTACTCCCTAATCTCGGACGCAGTACAGATCCGAGTCTGTCTGTGAGTCCAGCAGCATAGTGCTCTCCATAAAGACCAGCTTGGCGCAGAGCATTAGCAGACTGCTGTTCGATGCTGCGTTATGCCAGGTGGGCTCTATTTTGGACTCACCACAAAATGTCTTGAAGACTGAGGAGCACTTTATGCAGGGAACTTTTGAACGGGTTTGAGGGCAACCCAATTTCCTGAGGGCATGAAGCAAAGCTGGGTGGCTTGGTGAGATTCTGCTGAGCAAATGTTTTAATGAGTATTGGTTAGGTGAAATGATGTGAATGAAATTCACGCCATCAGGCAGCAAGATAATTGAGTCACTGTTAATCTTGTAGCTAGGAGAGTTTCAAACTGTTTTTACACTGGCCGCTTTCCAACGCTGCAGCTCCAGCAGGATTCTCCCGTCCCTCTGCCACCAAAACTGCCAAGGGCAGCCCGGGAGAATCCCACCCATTTCCTCTGTTACACCGGCTGGGTGGGAGAATGTTGGTCCTTGCAAGGCATTTCCCAACCGCTCATGGTGCTGAAGTCAGTAAAAATGTAGGCAGCTTTACGTAACGCACATTTATTTCTACGTGTGTTGGACCACAGAGACAAAGCAAGAAGATATTGCTTTGAGTTCCTGCAGGGTCTAGTGGTTTCTCTGAGCTGAATGAGGTTATCACAGGTGACCTAATACTGACCTCAGCCTGACCTAACTTCAGACGGGTATATTAAAGCATCTTTTGCATGTATGGAAAATGAAACTGAGTAGAACAATAATAAATAGGTCAGAAATATTGCAAAGTTCAAGAGCACAACCGCAGAACAATTCTCCCGTTTGTATTCATTTTACATTTTCTTTACATATTAGTGATGCAGAGTGTTACAGGTGAATAGAATAGACCAGAGTCCATTCAGGCAGGGGAACATAGAAGCAGTATATTACAAATGGAATAACACAGACTATTACCAGCAGGATACTCTCACTGCAGTACAGTCCCACACACACTGACTCATTGCAGTACAGTTCCACACACACTGACTCTCACTGTGGTACAGTCCCACACACACTGACTCTCACTCGGATACAGTTCCACACACACTGACTCTCACTGTGGTACAATCCCACACACACTGACTCTCACTGGGGTACAGTTCCACACACACTGACTCTCACTGGGGTACAGTTCCACACACACTGACTCTCACTGTGGTACAGTCCCACACACACTGACTCTCACTGGGGTACAGTTCCACACACACTCTCACTGGGATGCAGTTCCACACACACTGACTCATTGCGGTACAGTTCCACACACACTGACTCTCACTGGGGTACAGTTCCACACACACTCACTCTCACTGGGGTACAGTTCCACACACACTCTCACTGGGATGCAGTTCCACACACACTGACTCATTGCGGTACAGTTCCACACACACTGACTCTCACTGGGGTACAGTCCCACACACACTGACTCATTGCGGTACAATTCCACACACACTGACTTTCACTGTGGTACAGTCCCACACACACTGACTCTCACTGGGGTACAGTTCCACACACACTGACTCTCACTGGGGTACAGTTACACACACACTCACTTTCACTGGGGTACAGTTCCACACACACTGACTCATTGTGGTACAGTTCCACACAGACTGACTCTCACTGGGGTACAGTTCCACACACAATGACTCTCATTGCGGTACAGTCCCACACACACTGACTCTCATTGCGGTACAGTCCCACACACACTGACTCACTGCGGTACAGTCCCACACACACTGACTCTCATTGCAGTACAGTCCCACACACACTGACTCTCACTGGGATACAGTCCCACACACACTGACTCACTGCGGTACAGTCCCACACACACCGACTCTTACTGGGGTACAGTCCCACACACACTGACTCACTGCGGTACAGTCCCACACACACTGACTCTTACTGGGGTACAGTCCCACACACACTGACTCTCACTGGGATACAGTTCCACACACACTGACTCTCACTGGGGTACGGCTTCCACACACTCCGACTCTCACTGCGGTACAGTTCCACACACACTGACTCTCACTGGGATGCAGTTCCACACACACTGACTCTCACTGGGATACAGTTCCACACACACTGACTCTCACTGGGGTACAGTCCCACACACACTGACTCTCACTGGGATACAGTTCCACACACACTGACTCTCACTGGGATACAGTTCCACATGTACTGACTATCACTGGGGTACAGTTCCACACACACTGACTCTCATTGCGGTACAGTCCCACACACACTGACTCTCATTGCGGTACAGTCCCACACACGCTGACTCACTGCGGTACAGTCCCACACACACTGACTCTCATTGCAGTACAGTCCCACACACACTGACCCTCACTGGGATACAGTCCCACACACACTGACTCACTGCGGTACAGTCCCACACACACTGACTCTTACTGGGGTACAGTCCCACACACACTGACTCTCACTGGGATACAGTTCCACACACACTGACTCTCACTGGGGTACAGTTCCACACACACTGACTCTCACTGGGATACAGTTCCACACACACTGACTCTCACTGGGGTACGGCTTCCACACACTCTGACTCTCACTGCGGTACAGTTCCACACACACTGACTCTCACTGGGGTACAGTTCCACACACACTGACTCTCATTGCGGTACAGTCCCACACACACTGACTCACTGCGGTACAGTCCCACACACACTGACTCTCATTGCAGTACAGTCCCACACACACTGACTCTCACTGGGACACAGTTCCACACACACTGACTCTCACTGGGGTACAGTTCCACTCACACTGACTCTCACTGGGATACAGTTCCACACACACTGACTCTCACTGGGGTACAGTTCCACACACACTGACTCTCACTGGGATACAGTTCCACACACACTGACTCTCACTGGGTTACAGTTCCACACACACTGACTCTCACTGGGATACAGTTCCACACACACTGACTCTCACTGGGATACAGTTCCACACACACTGACTCTCACTGGGATACGGATTCCACAGTAAGAAGTCTCACACACCAGGTTAAAGTCCAACCAATTTTTTTGATAGTGAACTCACAAGCTTTCGGGGTTTGCCCCTTGGTCAGGTGAATGGAGAATTCTGGCCTCAGACAGAGCAGATAACAGCACACACAGTTGACTGAATACTGATTAGAAAGCGAGTCTTTACAACTAGCCTGCTATTCAAGTCTTAAAGATGCCGACAGTGTCAGTGGAAAGAGCATTAGGCATAGGTTAAAGAGATGTGTATTGTCTCCAGACAGTACAGGAAGTGAGGTTTTGCAAACCCAGACAAGTCATGGGGGTTACGGATAGTGTGACAAGAACCAAAGATTCTGGTTGAGACTGTCCTCATGTGTGCGGAACTTGGCTAACAGTCTCTGGTCAGCGACTCTGCGCCGTCGTATGTCGTGAAGGCCTCCTTGGAGGCTGAATACCTGTGACCACTGAAGTGTTCACCAACAGGAAGGGAACAGTCTTGTCTGGTGATTGTCGAGCGATGTTTATTTATGCATTGTTGTAGCGTCTGCATGGTCTCCCCAGTGTACCATACCTCAGGATATCCTTTCCTGCAGCATATTAGATAGACAATGTTGGCTGAGTTGTAAGGGTATGTACCGTGTACCTGGTGGATGATGTTCTCACGTGTGATGATGGCATCCGTGTCGATGATCCAGCATGTCTTGCAGAGGTTGCTGTGGCAGGGTTGTGTGGTATTGTGGTCACTGTTCTCCTGAAGGCTGGGTAGTTTGCTGTGAACAATGGTCTGTTTGAGGCATTGTGGTTGTTTGAAGGCAAGAAGTGGGGGTGTGAGGATGGCCTTGGCGAGATGTTAGTCTTCATCAATGACATGTTGAAGGCTCTGGAGAAGATGTCGTACCTTCTCTGCTCTGGGGAAGTACTGGATGACGAAGTCTTTGTTTGTCTTCTGAGGAGGTTGGTGTGGTTTTTCGCTGTGGCACGTTGGAACTGTCATCGATGAGTTGAGCACCATATCCTGATCTTAAGAGGGCATCTTTCAGCATCTGGAGGTGTCTGTTGCGATCCTCCTCATCTGAGCAGATCCTGTGTATACAGAGGGCTTGTCCGTAGGGGATGGCTTCTTAAACGTGTTTAGGGTGGAAGCTGGAGAAGTGAAGCATTGTGAAGTTATCTGTGGGCTTGCGGTACAATGAGGTGCTGAGGTGACCGTCCTTGAAGGAGATGCGTGTGTCCAAGAATGCAGCCAATTGCGGAGAATAGTCCATGGTGAGTCTGATGGTGGGGTGGAACTTGTTGATGTCATCATATAGTTGTTTCAGTGATTGTTCACCATGAGTCCAAAGGAAGAAAATGTCATTGACGTATCTAGTGTATAGCATCAGTTGAAGACCCTGTGCGGTGAAGAGGTCTTGTTTGAACCTGTGCATGAAGATGTTGGCATATTGAGGTGTGAATTTGGTCCCCATGGCTGTTCCGTGTGTCTGGATGAAAATCTGGTTGTTGAAGGTGAAGACATTGTGGTCCAGGAAAAAGTGCTTTGTTATCCGCTTTCAGCAACTCATCCGTTTTATCCTGGACCACAATGTTTTCACCTTCAACCACCAGTTTTTCATCCAGACGCAGAGACTGTTAGCCAAGTTCCACACACCTGAGGACGGTCTCAACCAGAATCTTGGGTTCATGTCGCACTATTTGTAACCTCCATGACTTGTCTGGGTTTGCAAAACCTCACTTCCTATACTGTCTGGAGACAATACACATCTCTTTAACCTATGCCTAATGCTCTTTCCACTGACACTGCCGGCATCTTTAAGACTTGAATAGCAGGTTAGTTGTAAAGACTCGCTTTCTAATCAGTATTCAGTCAACTGTGTGTGCTGTTATCTGCTCTGTCTGAGGCCAGAATTCTCCATTCACCTGACCAAGGGGCAAACCCCGAAAGCTTGTGAGTTTACTATCAAAAAAATTGGTTGGACTTTCACCTGGTGTGTGAGACTTCTTACTGTGTTTACCCCAGTCCAACGCCGGCATCTCCACATCATACAGTTCCACACACACTGACTCTCACTGGGATACAGTTCCACACACACTGACTCTCACTGGGATACGGATTCCACACACACTGACTCTCACTGGGATACAGTTCCACACGCACTGACTCTCACTGGGATACGGATTCCACACACACTGACTCTCACTGGGATACAGTTCCACACACACTGACTCTCACTGGGATACAGTTCCACACACACTGACTCTCACTGGGGTACAGTTCCACACACACTGACTCTCACTGGGATACAGTTCCACACACACTGACTATCACTGGGGTACAGTTCCACACACACTGACTCTCACTGGGATACAGTCCCACACACACTGACTCTCACTGGGATACAGTTCCACACACACTGACTCTCACTGGGATACAGTTCCACACACACTGACTCTCACTGGGATACAGTTCCACACACACTGACCCTCACTGGGATACAGTTCCACACACACTGACTCTCACTGGGATACAGTCCCACACACACTGACTCTCATTGGGATACAGTTCCACACACACTGACTCTCACTGGGATACAGTTCCACACACACTGACTCTCACTGGGATACAGTTCCACACACACTGACTCTCACTGGGATACAGTTCCACTCACACTGACCCTCACTGGGATACAGTTCCACACACACTGACTCTCACTGGGATACAGTTCCACACACACTGACTCTCACTGGGATACAGTTCCACACACACTGACTCTCACTGGGATACAGTTCCACACACACTGACTCTCACTGGGATACAGTTCCACACACACTGACTCTCACTGGGATACAGTCCCACACACACTGACTCTCATTGGGATACAGTTCCACACACACTGACTCTCACTGGGATACAGTTCCACACACACTGACTCTCAGTGGGGTTCTCACTGGGGTATAATTGTAGATGGTTTGGTTCTTTTATGTAGCTGTTTCCTGAGAAACTGTTTAAGTTGTTTAAACAGAATTGACTTCTTACAGCATCTGTTGTGGCTGCTTTGAGGTTGCTGTATTTTGCAGCAGGGATCAGTTACTGCATTGTCATCCTAACAGGTTTGTTAACCCTAACTTTATATTCCCATTGGCAACATGTACATTTTTGGAAGGATTCTTGTTTCTTTCAGTGACATATCTTGCTTCAGACAGCCCCAATAATGATCAGAATCTCAGTCCCACCTTCAGACTGATCTCTATTGCAGGAATTGTAGCCCAGTGAGGAGATTTCCTCTGTATTCCTGTGTCATCTAGCATGAAGTAGTAATTGTCCCTCAGTGACAGCACAGTGCAGCTTGCTTACAATCCTTACCATTGGTGTTTGCATTTCACAGTGAATCTGGCTCTGGGTTTTTGGATTACAGGAGAGGAGGTTAGCTGGTCAGAATCAGTCAGAATCCTGCCTGCAGCTGGGCTGGAGAGCTGCACAGGGAGAGCCTCTCTCGACTGATTCAGAGTAAAAAAATTAAACACTGGTCTCTTTTTGTGAAAATGTGGAGACCTTAGGGTGTTTGCACCTGCCTTTATACAAAGCAGTATATATTTATATATGTTCCAGTAATGTCTTTTCTATCTGTCAAGAAGGAATTGCCTCTTGCAAATCACAAACAAAGGTAATTCCCCCGTGAACTTTGTGCCTGTTTCAGGAGGGCTGGAGCAGTGATGTCACATTGGAAATGATCAAGTCAGATCATTAAATTGGATAGTTTGTCAATGACAAGGGTCTGGAGCGGTCAGTGAGATACTTGCTCCCTCCCGTACACAAGGTTACTCAACAACAAACATTTCAACACTCACCACACATTCCACGTAGCAGTTCTCCTGAGGATAGCAGTGACCTCAGGCGCTGGGCAAAGTTCATAGTCCAAAGGAAGGGAGAGAGACTGAGGAGAGACTACACCCGCGCCTGCTGTGAACTGTTAGAAACATAGGTTTGCTCGAGCACAGAGAGATGTTGCTCCATGATCGCTTCAAAGGGCAGTCTCAGTGTGCGAAAGAGGTGGGGCACTGCATTAAAGGGACAGTGTCAGTGTTTCTGGATTTCAGATATTCTCAGAGCTGTGATCCTGTGTGCTTTTGCCTTGCTGGATATCTGGGTAAATCGATAACATACATAAGAAACAACTTAAAAACCCTTTCTCACATTACTTCAAATGCTGGCTCTATCCTGAACTCACTAAAGTCCAACTCGTCTTTAGAACATTGCAAAATGTGACCACACTAGAGTTTATTTAGACTGTTTTACATACACACATCACGCACACACATGCACACACGCTGACACACACACTCACACACACACTGACAAACACACACACACACACTGACACACACACACACTGACACACACACACACTGACACACACACCTTACAAACACACACACTGACACACCCACAGACACTTACAAACACACACACTGATACACACACACACTGACACACACACAGACACGCACACACACACACACATACAGACACACACACACAGACACACACTGACACACACACCTTACAAACACACACACTGACACACACACACTGACACACACACACTTACAAACACACACACTGATACACATACACACTGACACACACACACAGACACGCACACACACACACTGACAAACACATACAAATGCACACACTGACACACACACACACTGACATACACACACTGATACACACATGCACACACACACTGACATACATACACACTGACATACACACACTGATACACACACACACAGACTGACATACACACACTGATACACACATGCACACACACACTGACATACATACACACTGACATACACACACTGATACACACACTGACATACAACACTGATACACACATGCACACACACACTGACATACATACACACACTGATACACACAGACATACAACACTGATATACACATGCACACACACACTGACATACATACACACTGACATACACACACTGATCCACACACGCACACACACACACTGACATACACACACTGATACACACATGCACACACACACTGACATACATACACACTGACATACATACACTGATACGCACACACACACTGACACACAACACTGATACACACACGCACACACACACTGACATACACACACTAATACACACACGCACACACACACAGACATACACACACTGATACACACATGCACACACAGATACACACGCATGCACACACACTGATACACATACGCACACACACAGACACACACACACATATGCACACACAGACAGGCACTTTTTTTTACTATAGTAGCTAGTTTGGAATAGCAAATAGTTTGCCAATTTGCACTCTGATATAAAGAATATGATGAGGTGGTGATTTTTTTCACCTTGTGAATATGATCTGGTCTGGCTGTCTGCCTTTGGTTCCACACAGCCTCACAATGATAGAAATCAGGTTCATAAACACCTTCAGAAAGGAGCTGGTAAACTCAAATCATCACATCAAATTCTGAAGGAGCTACAAACTCAACATATCATTGAATAAATCACACAGAATTCCCATCTTTGAATTGAATGGATTGGTTCCTTCCTCAGACAACAATTTAGCTACATATTATTACGAATGCTTCAGTTTAAGATGGGATATAATAATTGAGTGAAGTTAATTTTTAGTAACCTCCTTACAGTGATTAGAACTATCATATATTTTAGACTAAACTGCTTGATTTTTGTCACAGTTTTTTTGGGAAGCTTATTCAGCCATTTCCTCAAATCAAACTGTAAATTCATGACTGTTTTCAGCCTGCTGCCTTTAATTCTATATAACCAGACTGTAGGAAGTTCACAAGCTGAGAATTAAAAATATTCTCTGCCTCCCTGTGGGTAAGATCTTGGTTTATCTGTCCCTCCGCTTTACAGTCAAGAGGTAGAAAAGTAGGAGCACAAAGTTGTGCCCTGTTGCTGGAGGAAGCTTCATTCAATGCTTCTTCACTGTAAATTGTTCTATAGACCAAGAATATTAAAGTGTTGTAGCTAAGTAGAGAGGGGAACCTCCAGCAGATGTTAGGCTTACATAATGTGCAGCTTGTTACATAACCAATAGGCAGTTAGGATATGTGAAATACTGAGAAACCATCAAAGAGGAACAATTTGTGGGAAATAGCACCTTATCTTTGTAAAGACTGATGCTCGCAATCAGCCCCATTTACAAGATTGTCTGTGTGCCAAGAGTGTTTTAGATTAAGGGAGAAAATACAGAGCACGGGATTAGCTTGGAGGAGTTAAAAAGGAGAAATAGTTCAGAGCAGTTAGTATAGTCGGAAATGGGATGTGATGTCCCATAAGATTCATTTATAGAGTTTGCTGACTGGATACCAAGGCTTAGTGTGAAAACTGCAATATGATTCGGTAGTAGACCATGGAAAACTGGAAAAAAGAAAATTTGATAAGTTGAGTGACTGGGTTAAAACTCGGCAACTGGGATTCGATGTCAGTAAGTGATAAATAATGCAATTTAGTCAAAATAACAATAGTAATACCATGAAGAGGAATAGACTCGGTGGCTGTGGAAATGAAGATATATTTGAGAGATCGTTGGGTTCTCAGGACATTAAAGACACATGGTTAGCACTGCTGCCTCACAACGCCAGGGACCTGTGTTCAATTCCCGGCTTGGGTCACTGGCTGTGTAGAGTTTGCGCATTCTCCTTGTGTCTGCGTGGGTTTCCTTCGGGTCCTCCGGCTTCCTCCCACAGTCTGAAAGACGTGCAGGTTGGGTGCATTGGCCATGCTAAATTCTCCCCCAGTGTACCCGAACAGATGCTGGAATGTGGCAACTAGGAGATTTTCACAGTAATGTGTTAATGTAAGCCCTACTTGTGACAATAATAAATAAACTTTAAACCTCGGATGACAAAGCTGTTTCTAGGTTTAAATCATAAAATGGAGAGAATCTAAAAGCTGCTAAGTTTGAATCAGGTGTCAGTTAGCGCACTGTGGACAGTATTGAGCTTTCAGACCAAAGAAAGGATATTGAGGTTTTGGAAAGGATATAGCTCTGGTTTGCTGCCTGGGCAAGTCTGTGTGAGCACACACTGATGAGAAGGGAGAGTTTAAGAAGCTCAACGTGAGGCACTAAACCTTTGATGACCAGAACAGCTTCTCAGAAACAGTGAAAACTATAAAAATATATCAACTTGCAGAATGGGAAATAATATTAATATTACTTCCTGCCTCAAACTTTTCTCTTTCTTAGATTCAGCAGCAGAAAGTTTGCAATCTGTCTTTGTGTACAAGCTGAGGGTAAGGGATGTTCTCCTCAGCTTGAGCCCTGGAGCAGAGACTAACACTGGGACTAACCTTCATTGAAACATGGTCAATGCAGTGGAGGAGGGAAGCTTTCGTCCAGCTTGCTCCAGCTGTGTGCTCATCGTGAGGCTCACAGATTATGGACTACTTCACTAAACAAACATCTGTCCAGTTGAACAGAATATGGGGACAGCCACATTATTTCTGGACTTGTCCCTGAGCCATCCTGTGCTCCAAAACACCAATTGAAATTGACATTTTGTTCATAACGTATTGTTAAAAAGAGGAAGAGATAAAATATATGGATTTATTTTATCGGAGAGCCCCTTTTGTTTACCTTTAGGTGAACTTTTAATGTTTAAAATTATGATGCAATTTTTCTTGACCTGAACTCTGATTTGAACTAGCTCCAAGCCTCTAGTTTCTGTATGTATCTGCCTGGCGATCTCCTCCTCTCAGGCTTTGTCAGTGTAAAGTGAGCTGATCAGTCAGAATGATCAAGACACAGACTCGTTCTGCATCGTCCAGCTGCCCAAAAACACCAAACTTCATCTAACCAGTTAGGGGCATCTTCAATATGAATGTATGGTTCCATATACTGAAGAGCCAGTTTACTGTGACATCCTCTCAATCCCCCACTACCCACACACACCACTGTCCCCCTGATCCACCCACCCCCACTACCCACACACATCACTGTCCCCCTTACCCACCCCCCCCCACTACCCACACACATCACTGTCCCCCTGATCCACCCACCCCCACTACCCACACACATCACTGTCCCCCTTACCCACATCCCCACTACCCACACACATCACTGTCCCCCTGATCCACCCCCCTCTACCCACACACATCACTGTCCCCCTTATCCACCCACCCCCCACTATCCGTACACATCACTGTCCCCATTATCCACTACCCCCGCTACCCAGACCGATCGCCACCTCTGCTCCCTCTCCCCACCGATCACCTGCAGAGTGGCAGCAGAGCCCCCCCCCCCACCAGAGATCCATCTGCTCCCCACCGGGGGAGCCATTCCCCCCACCCCACCCAGACAACAGTCTGGCCTCACTCCCCTCCACCACCACCACTCCCACCCCCGCACCCCAACCTCACCTCCACCACCACCAGAGAATGATCTGACCCGCCTTGTCCTCTCCCTCCACCACTGACCTGAGTCAGAGAGCCGCTGGAAGCTCTGAACTCGCCTCTTCAGCAGCTGGAGCGCCTGATTCAGGGTTTTATTCAGCAGGTCCATTATGGTGCGGTTCAGGATTGGCAAACGTGGTGGTAAAGGGGGGAAATGCTGATAAAGTTGGGTGGGCAGTTCATTAATTCAATTTAAATGCATGCACATGTATTTAAATCGTAGTTGCACCTGTTTTGGGCACAAAGCGGATGGCTGCCATTCCCTGGTTTCAGTAAAGTGGCAATCTGCGCAGACATAGATGCGGATCGCAATAATGGCCTTACACCTGACTTTACCACAGTTTGGTAAAAGAGGGCCCTTACTCATGTCGCTGTGGATGGAGTGATAAAGGTGGCCAAAGACTCAGCTCGTTAATGTGACTGCTAAAACATTCACTGGCTGTCATCTACATATTGCTCCAGCTAATCTTTGGCACATTGCTTTTCCACCTCCTCCTCTTTTTATTTCTCATAGAACGTAGAACATAGAACATAGAACACTACAGCACAAACAGGCCCTTCGGCCCACGAGTTGCGCCGATCACATCAACACCTACCAATCTATTGACCTATCTATAACCCCCAATCCCATAAAACCCCATATACTCATCCAGAAGTCTTTTAAAAGACCCCGGCGAGTTCGCCTCCACCACCACTGACGGCAGCCGATTCCATTCACTCACCACCCTCTGAGTGAAAAACTTACCCCTAACATCACTTCTGTACTTTCCTCCCCGCACCTTAAATCTGTGTCCTCTCGTAGCGACCATTTCAACCCGGGGAAATAGCCTCTGAGAATCCATGTTCTTGTGACTTGCAGCCCTCACAAAACCGCCAACTAAAAATGATCATTGTTTTTGTAATCTTCTCCAGCCTTACACTCTGTCCCAAACTTTCTGTTTCTCCAAATGGTGGTTGGGAGTGGAGGGGAGGTGGAATTCATTTCCCTGGTTACCGATGGTAGGAATCTCGATTGCCCACTGAATCGGGCACAGGGGCTAAAATTGGGATTCCCACTGGGTGTGAGGGCTTTTGGGATTCTCCTGCCCTGCCCCTCACGCTCCCACAGCCTCAGACCCCCACTCAGACTCAGACCTCCACTCAGCTCCTCCCCTTCAGATCTCCACTCAAGCTCACCTTCAGGCCATATGCCTTGGCAGTGCCAATGGTGCAGTACCACCTGGCACCATGGCACTGACTCCCTGCCCTGGCACTGGAGTACCTGAAGGGGGGTTAAGGAGGTTTGTGCAATACCCATTTGCCCCTCTGCTGCTGCCAGGTTTTTTTAATGGGAAGAAGTGGTCTGCAGAAGATGAAGTTAAATCAAGTATTCCCTTTGAAGAAACCAAAGCTGTCAATTAGGCTTAGAATCTATATAAACAATCTGATTAGAAACATTGGAGGTACTTGGGATGCATTCCAGCATAAAGAGAAATGTAAGTAAATATAGCTGTCTGGAGGCTAAGCAGGAATACATTAAGCTCTCAATGGAAGACTTTTCAAAGTACTACACTTTGAAATTGAAACTGACAGAGATCAAAGTTTTCCAATGGAATAGAGAGGGTTTCCAAGGTTTAAGGTTCAGAGACATCAAATCAAAGCTGGATGCATAACTGGGACTGAGTGAACTGTTGGACACACTGGACCACCTAGTCTGAGGGAGGTCTGAAAGGGGAGGGGCCAGAGAGGGGGTCTATAGGGGGAGGAGATGATTGGGGGAATCTGAGGGGGAAGGTGCCTGAGTTGAGGATCTGAGGGTGGTCTGCAGGGGTAGAGAGCTCAGTAGCCTGACTGGAGGGTGATGGGGTGCTTTGGGTCACCCTTGTGCCTATGTGGTGAATCATTCCCTTTTTCCCACTAGCATGGGCACTTAGCCTGAAAATGGGAGAATTCTGCCCCTCTGCCTTCATCCTAACATTGGCTGCTGCACAGCCAACATCTAGGCTTCACGCTTTGAATGCTGCCTCAAACACACCTCCTCCTTACATATAAGACACACTCATCACTCCTTCCTTCACTTATGTGTCCATTTCTTGATGATGCCTCTGTGGATCTCCTGGAGATATTTTCTCTGTAAATGGTGTGGTACAAATACAAGTTGGCATTATCATCATAAATCACTCAAAAAAGTAACGGCATGGTTTCTTAACTAGCTGCATATCTGCAACAAACACACCAGAACCAGTTAGTTACACAATTCTGAGCTCACCACAATCTATCCTAATATCACTGCTGAAGCAATGGGCATTTGCCACAAAACACATTTTTTACTGGGATTAATTTCCAGTGCATACTGCTTATGTTACTGAAATGTCCAACTTCACCCATTGCTGTGAGTATTTACTGTGTGTGTGTGTGTGTGTGTGTGTGTGTGTGTGTGTGTGTGTGTGTGTGTGTGTGTGTGTGTGTGTGTCATTGTTACAGTCTGTCCTCCAGTATATCTATGCTGTATCTGTCTGTACACTTCATCTCCTGCGCATTGTTCTGACTTTCAGTCTGTCTGTGTGAGTGTGTGTATATGTGTGTGTGTGTGTATATGTGTGTGTGTGTGTCTATGTGTGTGTGTGTGTGTGTGTCAGAGAGAGAATGGGCCTGATTTTACCGTTGCATTGCACCCATATCTGGGTGTGAAAACTTGGTAAAGTTGGGCCTGAGGCGAGTAACATGATCTGCACCCTCCTCCACACCTGTTCCTCCTTTACCAAGGCCTGAAAATGGGCATGATCAGGACCGCGCCCAAGATGGATGCAAAGGCCATTTAAATGCCTTTGCATGCATTTAAATTGACTTAATGGGCTACATGCCCAACTTTACCCGCACTTCCCCCTTTACCTCCGCGTTCGCCCATCCAGAATCAGCGTGAAACAGACATGCTCCATCTAACTCCGATTTGAGCGCTCCAGTTACTGAGCAGGTTAGTGCCAAGTGTCCGACACCTCTCTGCTCGAGATCAATGTTCTGGGGGAGATCTGCTGCTCCTCTGCCTGAGTTCAGTGAGGGGAGGGGGGGTCCGCTGACCCTCTGCCTGAGTTCAGTGAGGGGAGGGGGGGTCCACTGCCCCTCTGCCTGAGTTCAGTGAGGGGAGGGGGGGGTCCGCTGCCCCTCTGAGTTCAGTGAGGGGAGGGGGGGGTCCGCTGCCCCTCTGAGTTCAGTGAGGGGAGGGGGGGGGTCTGCTGACCCTCTGCCTGAGTTCAGTGAGGGGAGGGGGGGGTCCGCTGCCCCTCTGAGTTCAGTGAGGGGAGGGGGGGGGTCTGCTGCTCCTCTGCCTGAGTTCAGTGAGGTGAAGGGGGGGGGTTCACTGCCCCTCTGCCTGAGTTCAGTGAGGAGGGGGGGTTCACTGCTCCTCTGCCTGAGTTCAGTGAGGTGAAGGGGGGGTCCGCTGACCCTCTGCCTGAGTTCAGTGAGGGGAGGGGGGGGTTCACTGCTCCTCTGAGTTCAGTGAGGAGGGGAAGGAGGAGGGGCCCCTCAATCAGTCTGTGGGGTGGGGGGATTAAAGGGGTCATTAATGTTGTGGGGGTGAGGCAATGTCTGTGGTCGCCAGGGGAATGCATTATCCAGCCCTGGAGGGATGTGGCAGGGGAGTTGCATTCTATCATTTTTCTTTCTGCGTGTGTGCAGTTGGAGCTGCAGGGTTTTGGGGACATTAAATCCTGCCCACAGGCTCCTGCAGCGCAATTCGGACTCACTGATATTTTTGCAGGCAGAGTGTGGAAATAGGCACCTGAGAATGGGTCTAAAAGTTGATTGGAAACATTCCCAGTTTCAAATCAGCCCAGCATTTAGAATCAAAATAGTAAAATAGGGCCCAATGTGTGTGTGTGAGTGAGAGTGTGTGAGAGTGAGAGTGTGTGAGAGTGAGAGTGTGTGAGAGTGAGAGTGTGTGCGTGTGAAACAGAGTGTGTGTGTGTGAGAGAGAATGTGTGTGTATGAGAGAGAGGGTGAGTGTGTATGTGAGAGAGAGTGTGTGTGTATGTGAGAGAGTGTGTGTGTATGTGAGAGAGTGTGTGTGTGAGAGAGAGTGTGTGTGTGTGAGAGAGGGAGTGTGTGAGAGAGTGTGTATATGAGAGAGAGTGTGTGTGTGTGAGAGAGTGTGTGTGTGTGAGAGAGGGAGTGTGTGAGAGAGTGTGTATATGAGAGAGAGTGTGTGTGTGTGAGAGAGTGTGTGTATGTGAGAGAGTGTGTGTGTATGTGAGAGAGTGTGTGTGTGAGAGAGAGTGTGTGTGTGTGAGAGAGGGAGTGTGTGAGAGAGTGTGTATATGAGAGAGAGTGTGTGTGTGTGAGAGAGTGTGTGTGTGTGAGAGAGGGAGTGTGTGAGAGAGTGTGTATATGAGAGAGAGTGTGTGTGTGAGAGAGAGTGTGTGTGTGTGAGAGAGAGTGTGTGTGTGTGAGAGAGGGAGTGTGTGAGAGAGTGTGTATATGAGAGAGAGTGTGTGTGTGAGAGAGAGAGTGTGAGTGTGTGTGTGTGAGAGAGAGTGTGTGTGTGAGAGTGAATGTGTGTGAGAGAGTCTGTGTGTGTGAGAGAGAGAATGTGTGAGAGTGTGCATGTGTGTGAAAGAAAATGTGTGTGAGAGAGAGTGTGTGAGAGGGAATATGTCTGTGTGTGTGAGTGTGTGTGTGTGAGAGAGTGTGTGTGAGTGTGAAAGAATGTATGTGCGCGAGTGAGTGTGTGTGAGAGAATGTGTGTGTGAGAGAGAGAATATGTGAGAGTGTGTGTGTGAGAGAGAGAGTGTGTGTGAGAGACAATGTATGTGTGTGAGAGAGAATGTGTGTGTGAGAGTGTGAGACTGTGTGAGAGTGTGTGTGTGAGACAGAATGTGTGTGTGCGAGAGTGAATGTGTGTGTATGTGAGAGAGAGTGTGTATGTGAGAGAGAATGTGTGTGTAAGAGTGAGTGAGTATGTGTGTGACTGAGTGTGTGAGAAAATGTGTGTGTGTGCGTGAGACAGAATGTGTGTGTGTGAGAATGTGTGTGCGAGAGAGAGAATGTGTGAGAGAGATTGTGTGTGAGTATGTGAGAAAGGGAATGTGTGTGTGGGAGTGAGTGTGTGTGAGTGTGTGAGAGAGGGAATGTGTGTGTGGGAGTGAGTGTGTGTGAGAGTGAGCGTGTGTGTGAGCAAGAGAATGTGTGCGTGAGGATGAGTGTGTGTGTGAGAGAGAAAGTGTGTGTGTGAGAGAGGGAATGTGTGTGCGAGAGTGTGTGTGAGAGAAAGAGAATGTGTGCGTGAGGGTGAGTGTGTGTGTGAGAGAGAAAGTGTGTGCGTGAGAGAGGTGTGTGTGTGAGAATGTGTGTGTGTGAGAGAGGGAATGTGTGTGCGAGAGTGTGTGTGAGAGAAAGAGAATGTGTGCGTGAGGGTGAGTGTGTGTGTGAGAGAGAAAGTGTGTGCGTGAGAGAGGTGTGTGTGTGAGAATGTGTGTGTGTGAGAGAGGGAGTGTGTGTGCGAGAGTGTGTGTGAGAGAAAGAGAATGTGTGTGTGAGGGTGAGTGTGTGTGTGAGACAGAATGTGTGTGAGAGTGAGTGTGTGTGTGAGAGAGAAAGCGTGTGAGAATGTGTGTGTGTGAGAGAGAGAATGTGTGAGTGAGTGTGTGTGTGAGACAGAATGTGTATGTGAGAGTGAGTGTGTGTGAATGTGTGTCTGTGTGAGAGTGAGTGTGTGTGTGAGAGTGTGTGTGTGACAATGTATGTGTGTGAGTGATAATGTGTGTGTGAGAGTGAGTGTGTGTGTGAGAGTGTGTGCGTGAGAGAGTGTGAGAAAATGTTTGTGTGAAAGTGAGTGTGTTTGTGAGAGAGTGTGTATGTGTGTGTGAGAGTGTGTGTGTCTGTGAGAGAGAGGGTATGTGTGTGTGAGAGAGAATGGGTGTGTGTGTGAGAGAGAATGTGTGTGTGTGAGAGAGATTGTGTGTGTGAGAGAGAGAATGTGTGTGTGAGAGAGAGTGTCTGTGTGGGAAAGAGAGAATGTGGGTGTGTGAGAGTGAGTGTGTGTGCGTGTGAGAGATTGTGTGTGTGTGTGAGAGAGAATGTGTGTGTGTGAGAGAATGAGTATGTGTGTGAGAGAGAGAATGTGTGTGTGAGAGAAGGGTGTGTGTGAGAGAGAATGTGTCTTTGTGAGTATGTGAATGTGAGAGTGAGTGTGTGAGAGAGTGTGTGTGTATGTGAGAGAGAATGTGTGTGCATGGGAGTGAGTGTATGTGAGAGAGAGGATGTATGTGTGTGAGAGAGAATGTATGTGTGTGAGAGAGAATGTGTGTGAGAGACAGAATGTGTGTGAGAGACAGAATGTGTGTGTATGTGAGAGACTGTGTGTGTGTGAGAGTGAGTGTGTGTGTGAGAGAGAATGTGTGTGTGAGAGAGAATGTGTGTGTGAGTGTGAGACTGTGTGAGAGTGTGTATGAGACAGAATGTGTGTGTGCGAGAGTGAATGTGTGTGTATGTGAGAGAGAGTGTGTGTGTGAGAGAGAATGTGTGTGTAAGAGTGAGTGAGTATGTGTGAGACTGAGTGTGTGAGAAAATGTGTGTGTGTGTGCATGAGACAGAATGTGTGTGTGTGAGAATGTGTGTGCAAGAGAGAGAATGTGTGAGAGAGATTGTGTGTGAGTGTGTGAGAGAGGGAATGTGTGTGTGGGAGTGAGTGTGTGTGAGAGTGAGCGTGTGTCTGAGCAAGAGAATGTGTGCGTGAGGATGAGTGTGTGTGTGAGAGAGAAAGTGTGTGTGTGAGTGTGTGTGTGTGAGAGATTGTGAAAGAGTATGTGTGTGTGAGAGAGAACGTGTGTATGTGTGAGAGTGTGTGTGTATGAGAGAGAGAGTGTGTATGTGAGAGAGTGTGTGTGTGAGAGAGAATGTGTGTGTGTGAGAGTGAGTGTGTGTGCGTGTGAGAGAGAATGTGTGTATGTGAGAGACAGAGTGTGAAAGAACATAAGAAATAGGAGCAGGAGTCGGCCATCTAGCCCCTCAAGCCTGCCCCGCCATTCAATAAGATCATGGCTGATCTGAAGTGAGGTAAACATTATGACTACTATCGACACCGCAAACTGCCGGATCCAAGTCCAACGCTGGCACATCCACATCATGATCTGAAGTGGCTCAGTTCCACTTTCCCGCTTTCTCCCCATAACCCTTAATTCCCTTGCCTACCAAAAACCTATCTACCCGTGTCTTAAATATATTTAGCGAGGCAGCCTCCACCACTTCAACGGGCAGAGAATTCCAGAGATTCACCACCCTTTGAGTGAAGAAGTTCCTCCTCAACTCCGTTCTAAACTGCACCCCCCTTTATCTTGAGGCTGTGCCCTCTGGTCCTGCTGTCCTTTCTGAGCGGGAAGAATCCCTCTACCTCTACCCTATCCATCCCCTTCATCATCTTATACGTCTCTATAAGATTGCCCCTCATCCTTCTAAACTCCAACGAGTATAAGCCCAGTCTATTCAGCCTCTCTTCATAGTTCAACCCCCTCAACTCCGGTATCAGCCGAGTGAACCTCCTCTGCACTCCCTCCAAGGCCAAAATATCCTTGCGCAAGTGCGGCGACCAAAACTGCACACAGTACTCCAGCTGCGGCCTCACCAGTGCCCTGTACAGTTGCAGCAAGACCTCCCTACTTTTATATTCAATCCCCCTCGCTATGAAGGCCAGCATCCCATTCGCCTTCCTGATCACCTGCTGCACCTGTAGGCTGGGTTTTTGCGACTCGTGCACAAGGACCCCCAGGTCCCTCTGCACCGTGGCATGCTGCAGCTTTTCACCCTTTAAATAGTAATCCCTCCTACTATTATTCCTGCCAAAGTGGATAACCTCACACTTGCTAACATTGTACTCCATCTGCCAGGTCCTCGCCCACTCGCTCAGCCTATCTAGATCCCTCTGCAGACTTTCCACACCCTCCACACAATTTGCTTTTCCACTTCTCTTTGTGTCATCAGCAAATTTCAACACCCTACACTCAGCTCCCTCCTCCAGATCATCTATATAAATGGTAAATAGCTGAGGCCCCAGCACCGACCCCTGGGGCACTCCACTAGTTACCAACCGCCAATCTGAATAGCACCCATTGATACCGACTCTCTGCCTCCTATTAGACAGCCAATCCTCTATCCATGCTAACACCTTACCCCCAACTCCATGCCCACTAACCTTCTGTAGCAACCTTTTGTGCGGCACCTTATCAAAAGGTGTGAGAGAGAATGTGTGTGTGAGAGAGAGAGGGTGTGTGTGAGAGAGAATGTGTGTGTGTGAGAGTAAGTGTATGTGTAAGAGAGAATATGTGTGTGTGTGAGTGAGTGTGTAAGTGTGTTTGTGAGAGAGAGAGTGTGTGAGAGAGGATGTGTGTGAGAGAGAACATGTGTGCTCATAGTGAGTATGTGTGTGTGTGAGAAAGAATCTATGTGTGTGAGAGTGAGTGTGTGAGAGAATGTGTGTGAGAGAGTGAGTGTGTGTGTGTGTGAGAGTGAGTGAGAGTGTGTGAGAGAGAATGTGTGTGAGAGAGTGAGTGTGTGTGTGAGAGAGAGAATATGTGTGTGTGAGAGTGTGTGATAGAGAATGTGTGTGTGAGAGTATGTGCATGTGAGAGAGTGAGTTTGTGTGTTTGAGAGAGAATGTGTGTGTGTGTCTGAGAGAGAATGTGTGTGTGTGTGAGAATGTGTCTGTGTGAATTGTGAATGTGAGTGAGTGTGTGTGTGAGAGAGAGAATGTGTGTGTATGGGAGTGAGTGCGTGTGAGAGAGAATGTGTGTGAGAGAATGAGTGAGTGTGTGAAAGAGAAATAGTGTGTGAGAGAGAATGTGTGTGAGAGAATGAGGGAGTATGTGTGTGAGAGAGAACGTGTGTGTGAGTGTGTGTATATGTGAGAGAGAAAGTGTGTGTGAGAGTGTGTGTGTGTGTGAGAGAGAGAGAGGGAATGTGTGTGTGAGAGTGAGTGAGTGAGAGAAAATGTGTGTGTGGGAGTGTGTGTGTGTGAGAGAGTATGTGTGAGAGTGAGTGTGTGTGAGAAAGTGAGTGTGTGTATGAGAGAGTGTGTGTGTGAGAGAGAATGTGTGTAAGAGAGAGAATGTGTGTGAGAGAGAGAATGTGTGTGAGAGAGAGAGAGAGAGTGTGTGTGTGTGTGTGTGTGTGTGTGTGTGAGAGAGAGTGTGAGAGACAGAATGTGTGTGTGTGGGAGAATGAGTGAGTGTGTGTGAGAGAGTGAGTGTATGAGAGAGAGAAAGTATATGTGTGACAGAGAATGTGTGTGAGTGAGGGAATGGGTGTGCATGTGACAGAGAATGTGTGTGAGAGGGGGTGTGAGTGTGTGTCTATATGAGGGAGGGAGTGTGTGAGGGAGGGAGTGTGTGTGAGGGCCTGGGGGAGAGAGTGAGCATCTCTACCCTAACTAATAATACGCCATCCTTCATGGAATCCTTACATTGCAGAAGGAGGCCATTCGGCCCATTGAGTCTCTAACAGAGTATCTTATCTAGGCCCGCTCACTGCCTTAACTCCGTAACCTTGCCATTTCCCCTTAACCTGCATATTTCAGATTGTGGGAGGGAACCGGAGTACCTGGAGGAAACCCATGCAGCCATGGGGAGAATATGCAGACTCCACACAGACATCACCCAGAGCTGGAATTGAACCTGGATCCCTGGTGCTGAGAGGCAGCAGTGCTAACCGCTGTGCCACCGTGCCTCCCCTTAGTAACAATACTCCACCTTCAGTAACAATACTCTCAGTAACAATACTCCACCTTCAGTAATAATACTCTCAGTAATAATACTCCACCTTCAGTAACAATACTCTCAGTAACAATACTCCACCTTCAGTAATAATACTCTCAGTAATAATACTCCACCTTCAGTAACAATACTCTCAGTAATAATACTCCACCTTCAGTAACAATACTCTCAGTAATAATACTCCACCTACATCCCTGCCTATCAGATTTCTCTTCTCTGAAGCACTTTTAAAAGGAGTAAAGTCTAAACCTACAGAAAGTCGTTAGTTCCACATCAGCAATGAAACTGTTTGGGTTAAATTTGCTCTGAGCTACTAAGGTTCTGGAATCATTCCACTCTCTCATCATTTCCCATCATTTCACTCTTATTTTGGACCTGTCGCATCACACAAACTTCCTGTGCTATCCTGCTTTGAGCTGGAACCTTGCACAAGTACCCAAAGTTCTTTGTCCTCTTCTTTATAGATGAGCAAATTTTGTACACACTGCCCTTTTCTGTATAAAGCTGTTAGCTGGATACTAAGAGTGAGTGATTGTCAAGAAAGCTGGCACTCTCACACATTGACTTGGTTGATAGCAGGAAGAATGCATTGTATTATCCAGTTGGCATCTCTAACTGAATGAGAAGTCTCTGTAAAGCTCCAGTTGTTCCAGCAGGATACTAGAACGCGTCTGTGTAAAGTTAGATTCCAAGCATGGATAGATCAAGCTTCTGCCAAGGGAGGGCATCACTTGAGTGGAGCAGTCCAATAGAATCATCCAGTGTCAATGGACTCATAATCCAGAGGCCCAAGATAATACCCTGGGAACACGAGTTCAAATCCCACCACTGGCAGCCAGTGGAATTCAACTTCAGTTAATAAACCTAAAATTGTAAAGCTGGTCTCAGCATTATTACTGAAACCATCACCGATTGTCTTAAAGACCCACCTAGTTCACTAATGTCCTTTAGGGAGGGAAATCTGCCGTCCTTATCTGGTCTGGCCTACATGTGACTCCAGATCTACAGCAATGGGATTGACTCCTAACTCCCCCTCTGAAATGAACAAACCACTCATTGAAAGAATAAATTTTTAAAGATCAGTTCCTGTCAAAGAAAGCCAGCAAACTGAGGGGGAGGAGAGATTAAAGGGAAACAAATGATATTTTGCATAGTTGTCATACTAGGAAACATTGTACAGTCATTTTCCTTTTACACTCTGAGAGGTGCACTCACACAGAGCAGTAGTGTCACCAAAGCCATTATAGATGGGGTTTCCCCATAAATGGCCAGACAGTAAATTATTCAGCGTCTATGTCTGACTACTGCATGTGTCAAGCCTCCGAGGTGAGTGGTTGGCACTTACTACCTTTGCATGCTATAACTTCAACACAAGAGGAAGTTGAATTTAAAGAAATGTGCATTTATATTTATACGATGTAATAAAAAGGATACTTCACATGAGCAAGAATTGAAACTGAACAACATGAAAGTTGGGATTTTCCTTTACTCCAGCCGCGTTTGCTGGTCCCATTAATGTGAAGGGGGATTCAGAGGCCCACTGGCCCCACTGCAGGGCTGGGAATTCTGGCCAAATATAAGCTGTTGACCAGAAGGTTGGCTAAAGGTAAGTTTTAATGGGAGAGGCAAGGAGCTGCGAACATTCAGACCTCAGTAGCTGAAGGTTTGGCCACCAGTGATACAGTCATTAACATGAGGGATGCAGAACAGATCAGAATTAGTGGACTGCAAAGATATTCAAGGATTGTGGGTTGGAGCAGATAGTGTGGGGCAAGACCAAGGAAGGATTTGAAGAGAAGGATGAGGATTTTAAAACTGAGGCATTGCTAGACCCGGCACAATTCGTTATTGTCACAGGCACCAGAGTTTTGGATGAACTGTAGTTTAAAGAGTGTAGGAAATGGGAGATTGTTGAAGAATGAATGTGAATAGCTGAGGCTGGTCCAGCATCCTTTAAACTAAAATAATGAGACGGGTCAGAGTCAGGAGGGGAGAATAAACTGCAAAGACATCGTGGCAGAGATTCTAGGGACACAAGGTCTCAACTTGGAAGGCTTTTTACTATTTTTCTCTTTAGTTGTTAGTTTGTTCTGAGCTCTGTGGAAATCTGTCCAGCTGCTCCGCTGTCCCCAGTGATCCATTTCAGTGTTCCAAGTGTTCAGACTGATTTCTTCCCCACCCATGGTGGGGTATTTGGACTCTGCCTAATGCCTCTTTGGCGTGACGTGGCAGAGAACAGGAAATGAATACTTGGAAATAGATTCCAACTGGCTGGCCAGTCCAGTCCTGACAAAATCTTTTAATATTCTAACACACTGCTCCACCCACACTCAGTTAGACAATATCTAGGCACAGCTCCCATATCAGAGAATCCCATTTGCTTTGTGCAACTGATCCTTTGCCTCATTCATCAGGGATAAATCAAAGATGCTGAAATGCTTCAAACACACAGTAGACTTTCCAGACTCCCACTGGAGGGAAGGCTGTGTGGAGGATTTCACTGAAGTAATTCTCAATGAGCCCATTTTAATCCCCATCACTTAGAAATGGAACAATTTCATCAGGCTAGTAAAGAATGGAGCGCACTTGGGCTGCGCAAGAAAATTAAATGGATTTGTAGAGTCCATGATAGGACAGGATGGAGCAGGAGCAGACCAGACAACCCTCAAGCCTACCCCATTAAATAGAATCTCCTGCCTCAACCCCACTCAACCTGATGAAGGAACAGCATTCCAAAAGCTTGTGGCTTTACTATCATATAAACTTGTTAGACTTTAATCTGGTGTTGTGAGACTTCTTACTGTATTTACCCCAATCCAACGCCGGCCTCACCACATCATGTCAACCCCACTTTCCCAGCCTCTCCTCATATCCCTGAGAAACCAAACATCGGTCTATTTGTCTTGAAATATATTCAGCAGTGGAACATCCACAACCCTTTAGGATAGAGTTCCAAAGGTTCACAGCCCTTCAAGTGATTTCTCATCATCACAATCCTCAACTATCAATCCATTATCTTCTTCCAGCCAGGGGTAAACAGCCTGTAACTCTGTCAAACTCCATCATAATCTTGAATGTTTCAATGAGATCACCTCTCATTCTTCTAAATATCACAGATAATAGGTCCAATTAACTCAGTCTCTCATCTAAGGATAGCTCTCTAATCTCGGGAGCTAATCTAGTGAACCTTTGCTGTTCACCTCCAGTGCAACTAGATTCTTAGATATGGAGACCAAAACACCACACAGTATTCTAGGATTAAAGCAAATTACTGTGGGTGCTGGAATTCTGAAATGCTGCAAAAACGTCCGGCAGCATCTGTGGAAAGAGAAACAGAGTTAAGGCTTCAAGTTCTTATCACTCTTCTTCAGAGCTGAAGAGAGGAAGAAGTATGAAGAGTTTTATGATGTTGAAAAGTGGGTGTGGGGATGGAGCAATATAGAAGGTTGGGGATAGGTTAGAGGGTGGGAGAGGTTAAATGACAAAGATACATGGACACAAGTCAAAGGAAATGGTAATGATTGTATTACTGCTGGTGTTAGCACCAATATAAAGGGCAATCCTGTTTGAAAGCAAGATAGAAGAATGTGTTAATAACAGAACAGGGGTCAGCACATTCTGATGACAAAACAATCATTGATATGCAGGAAAAAGAATTGTGGGAGAGGGCCTGAATAGAACTGGAACAGAGTGTTCCACATATCCCACAGTATTCTAGATATGGTCTCACCAAGCATGGAGTGTATGACGAGATTTAAGAGGGTGAAGTCAAGACTAGGGTAGATTGTACATGAGGTATTTGTCTGAATAGCTTGTGCAGAATTGAATATTTTGTAACCATTCTATCGCAATTTGTCACTGGGCTTGCGCGTAAAACACAGTTTAAAATGAGAGCAGTTGCTGCTGTTAGTCTCTAACACTGCGTATCTTTGTTACATTACTGCACACAGAGATGGCTTTGAATTGGACATATTAAAGTTCAAGGATAAAGCGGGCTTGGATTTGACTGGTTCACAGACTGGAAATTGGGGAGAGTTGCGGGGGGTGGGGGCAGGGGAAGGGGTGGAAAAAATCAAAATGGGACACAGAGTTAATCGTCTGAGGTCATTATTAAGTCCAGAAGTCTATAAAGTACGTACTTGGAAGATGAGGTGCTGTTCCTCGAGTTTGCATTGGGTTTCACTAGAACGTTGAAGCAGGCTGAGTACAGAGCACAAAAGGCAGATGGTGAATTGGAATGACGAGTGGCAGGAAATTGGGATGATGCTTGTGGAGTGAGTGAAGATGTTCTGCAAAGTGTTCCCCAGCCTGCGTTTAGTCTCCCTGGTGTAGACGAGACCACATTGTGAGCAGTGAATACAGTAGACTAAACCAAACAAAGTGTACATTGTACTGACCCACCCAGGTGAGGTTTCCCAAAGTTGTTGATCTCGGTGAGATCCCTCAATTTGTCACCATCTGCTGGAAAACCCCCAACTTGTCACAATCCTGAATGAGAAGGGATAAACTGGTCCCCTGTCTTTATTCAACTCCCTCTGTTGGTCACAACAAGATGTAATCTAAAAGAATCCCTTTTCACGGATACCTTTTTCCCACATCCAATGCTTTAAAAATGAGTCAATTTTGAGTTAAAGATGGAGCTTATTAATTACCAAAGGCAAGGAAATGGAAAAACACACGCAGATATATTCATACAGATTAGAATGGAGAAGTGAATTCAATGAAAGTGGATATAAATGACAGGTATACGGAACAGACCTTGACTGCTGAGAAGTAGATGATCAAAGTATTGCAACCATTGAGATTTGAGATTCCAATCAAGTTGACTTCAGCAGGCGAATAGTCAGTTGCAAGGTTTAAGTAGAGATGACTTCAGCAGGGGAAGAGTGGGTTTTGCGATTCCAGTGTCATGTAGTCACGCAGAGAAGCTTCCCAGTTCTCTTCTCATCTGAGAACTGAATTTCACAGTCAGAGAGAGAGAGAAATTGAGAATATGTCTGCACATGGCTATTTGCAGGGCTATGCAAATGCTTGCTGGTGGCTGTGGCTTACAATGAATATTGATAGTCTATCACCAGAAATGGAGACAGAGGTCACAGAAGGGAAGGGATGTGTAAGAGACGGATCTTGCAGAGGTGAGAGAGGGGTGGAAATTGGAAGCAAAACTGACAATTATTTTCAGGTCCAAATGAGAATAGAAAAAGGCTCTGATCCAATCATTGATATGCAGGAAAAAGAGTTGTGGGAGAGGGCCTGAATAGAACTGGAACGGAGTGTTCCACATATCCCACAGTATTACATAAGAACATAAGAAATAGGAGCAGGAGTAGGCCATCTAGCCCTTCGAGCCTGCCCCGCCATTCAATAAGATCATGGCTGACCTGTCGCTGCTCAGTTCCACATTCCCGCCCTCTCCCCATAACCCTTAATCCCCTCTCTTATCAAAAACCCATCAACCCGCGTCTTAAAAATATTTAGCCTCCACCACTTCAACGGGCAGAGAATTCCAGAGATTCACCACCCTTTGAGTGAAGAAGTTCCTCCTCAACTCCATTCTAAACCGCCCCCCTTTTATCTTGAGGCTGTGCCCCCTAGTCCTACTGTCTTTTTTGAGCGGGAAGAGTCTCTCCACCTCCATCCTATCCATCCCATTCATCATCTTATACGTCTCAATGAGATCTCCCCTCATTCTTCTAAACTCTAACGAGTACAAGCCCAGTTTATTCAGCCTCTCCTCATAGCTCAACCCCCTCAACTCCGGTATCAGCCTAGTAAACCTCCTCTGCACTCCCTCCAAGGCCAAAATATCTTTGCTAGATATGGTCTCACCAAGCATGGAGTGTATGACGAGATTTAAGAGGATGAAGTCAAGACTAGGATAGATTGTACATAAGGTCTGAATAGCTTGTACAGAATCGAATATTTTGTAACCATTCTATCGCAATTTGTCACTGGGCTTGCGTGTAAAACACAGTTTAAAATGAGAGCAGTTGCTGCTGTTAGTCTCTAACACTGCGTATCTTTGTTACATTACTGCACACAGAGATGGCTTTGAATTGGACATATTAAAGTTCAAGGATAAAGCGGGCTTGGATTTGACTGGTTCACAGTTATGATTCTTTCATATCTAACCAGATGTCTACGATGAAGTAAAGTATGACTGAACTGAAACTTCCGAATACTGAGAGCAGACAGGGGGTGTGAAGATTATGCAGCAAGTATTTCAAGTGCATAAAAACACAAGTCTGCGTGATTATTTGATAAGGGGATTTTTTTTTAGCAGAGCCCACATTTCCTGGACTGATCTGATTACACTTTCTGGAAGAGATCATTATTGCTGCCTTTCCAATTCGCCTATTCTCAGAATCACAGAATCCTACAATACTGAAAAGGCTCTTCAGCCCATTGGGTCCACACTGATACATGAAAGGCCCTGACCTGCCTGCCTAACCCCATCTGCCAGCGCTTGGCCCATAGCCCTGAGTGTTATGATGAGCCAAGTGCTGAACCAGGTACTTTTTAAAGGATGTGAGGCATCCAGCCTCCACCCCTATCCCAGGCAGCACATTCCAGACTGTCACCACCCTCAGGGTAAAAACGATTTTCCTCAAATCCCCCCAAACCTCCCACCCCTCTCCTCAAACTGCAGCAGACAGGCTGGATCAGGGCAATGCTTGGTTGGGGAATGTGTGGGAATCCTCTGAGAGGGTGGGGTGCAGTGGAGGGTACCCTGGTGGGTGAGCAGCAGGGGTGGCGAGGGAGGGTCTTTGGGGGTGTGAAGGGTGGTGTGGGCCTTCTTGGGGGAGGGAGAGAGGGAGAGTCGGTAGTGGAGATGGTGTGGGGGCTCCTCTGGAGGTTTGGTGGAGTAGGGTTGGTGTAAATGGTCGCTGGGGTGTTGGGAGTGAAGGAGGGGAGGTGACATGCGAGCTCAGTCTGAGTCTTTAAAGTAGTTACAAGTGCTTTTCTTTCCTTTTGACTCTTCTTCAGAGTAGCTGCAGGGAGGGGGGGGGTGGCGGGGAAGATAAAACTGGCAGGAGTTAGTGATTTAAATCGCTTTGTCAGACATTTCCCAGCTCAGTGCAGTTGTCCAGGGGAAGATAGCCCTTCTAGATAACTGCCAGCTAAAGCCTTACGTGGCGACTGCCAGGAGGATTTACCCAGCACATCTTTGGGGTGCCTGCCAAAAACGACACTGGGGAGCAAGGAAATTCTGGCCCAAAGATGAAGCAAGAAAGGAAGCTGTTACTACCCATGATCAGTATGTTGATATGAAAAAAGAGTGTGTGTTTCTTACCCTCAGAGAGTGTGACCCAATTAATAATAAGCTTTTTATGAGGTTTGAAAGATAAGGGAGGTAATTTCTGAACACATGCTAGCATGGGACGTTAAATGAGGACATCTCATCACTCATTGGATATAGGAGCCTTGCACACACTCTGACACACACAAAGATTAAATGCAGATTAAAGCTAAATGATACGATTGAAATTTATAATTATTTCAGGACAGGATTTTCTGGCCTGCTTGTCGCTTGATTTTTCCAGTTCTGCTGAAAGTCAGTGATTGGGTTGCTGAATCAGTGCCGCCACAGTCAGGCTGGAAAATTCCAGCCTCAGTCTATTTTTGCTGCAATCTGTAGTTTGGTAGATAAAGATGATGCTTTAGTTGAAGTGAAAGTCCGCTAGAGTGGAGGATTCTCAGAATGTGGTGAAGATTCTTGTGATTAAATTTCCAGGAGTTTAGTTCCCGTGTGGTGAGTCCTTCTCCCACTTTTAGGGTTTTGCAGTTTAGTACATTGGCTGAGCTGTTTGATGGCCTTTGGTGAAATTCTCTCTGTCTCCCAGCAGCCTCTTTCTGTTTTCAAGGGCAGAGAACCAAAATGTAACTTGCACAAGTTTTTCCAAAAGGAGGCTGACGTATCTGTTTATTTCAATCATTCTGCATTGTCATTTGGCATCAAGTGGAGGCAACCAGAACCTTTGTGTTTGAATGCTTGAGATTTCCATTTTGAATTAATTTCAGAAAAGGGCATCAATACAGCATCAGTCTGGAAGATTCCTTTTGTTCTCGCTTGAGGGAAGTGGTTTCAATCCCCCCCCCAAAAGCCAGATAACCCCATATTCTGCACCTTTTGCTCAGCATTTAAAACTATGAAGTATTGACAGAAAGTCTGTAATATGCTGGGAACATGATAAAACAATGAAACAAAAGATGTGCTTGGTATAGGTGTGTTTCTGTCCAAAAGAAAAAATAATCTGGAAAGGAAAAGAAACAAAATAGAAAGAAAATGAACAGAGTTCACAGTTTGAAATTATTAAATTCAATGTTGAGTCCAGATGGCTGTAATGTCCCTAACATGGAATGGTGAAACAGGATAAGGACGGAGATGTCAGTGCGAGAGAAAGGTGGGGAATTAAAATGACAGGAAGTCATTGCTATGGAAGTTACTAGAGGCTGAATGAAAGTGATCACCCAATCACATTTGGTATCCTTGGTGTAGAGGAGACGGCATTGTGAGCAGTGAATTACATTGAAAGAAATATGTATAAATCACTGTTTCACCAGGAAGGGGTGTTTGGGGCCTGGGCATTGTGGAGAGAGGAGGTTAAGGCCTCGCTCGCTTAAAGCTAAAATCCTACTCAAGGTCAACAGACCTTCCCATTGTCCGCCCCTTACACGTTCTCATTCCCGTGGCAGGCGGGGTGGTAAAATTCCAATGTACATCTCCTGGGTTTGCATGGACAGAGTTGTGGAAGAGGATGAGGTATTGGGAGAGATTGACGAGTTGACCAGGGTATCCTACAGGGCATGGTCCCTTTGGAATACCAAGAGGGCGTGAGGGGGAAGATTCGTTTTTATTTCAGATTTCCTGCAATAGCAGTATTCTGCTTTTTGATTAGGATTGAAGGGAGTCTGTTAGCTGCAGTGACTTGTTTTCACTGTTAGGAGACTTTAAATGCTGTTACACTGCACACTGCAACTGTTCACTTGGAAGGTGTGGCTGTCTCTGTGTCCTAATGGACTAGTTAGGTGCCTGCCCCTGTTTCCCCTCTTACTGATTGTAGGGATGTATTTTATTACCACTTTTCCTGCTGGACCTTGGCCATTGCCTGTGCACATCAACAACTCCAGTAAATCAGATTTGAAAGACAAGGATCCACCTCTGGGACATAGTGCAGAGGCACTAGGTACAATGAATCACTCTGTGAGCATTCAGTGCGCTTGCCAGTGCAGACTGGAGTCAGTGGAATAACAGGCAGACCCCTAGTTGCAGATTTTAGTGTAACCATATGTCTGTACAGTGCTGGTTGCATGATTTTAAAAACTCCAGCAAACTAATCTTATTATGGGTGCTGTGCAGGTGACATTGATTGGGCATGCTAAATTAACCCTAATATCAGGGGGATTAGCAGGGTAAATGTGTGAGGTAAGAGGAACAGGGTCTAGGTGGGATTGTGATCAGTGCAGACTTGATGGGCTGAATGGCCTCCTTCTGCACTGCAGAGATTCTATGATTCTATAGTCACAACCACACAATGTAATTAAGTATGATTTGTAACCTCTGTGATAGGGCGAATCAAAGCTCACCCCAAAAACCCGTCTTCACTTCATTTTACCTCAAACACGTCAAATGGATTTCTTGTATTTGCGTTCAAGTTCCATCAAATTGAGTAACCCAGTTCATGCACATTGTACAAGTGATTTTTCAAAGCACCTTAAATTTTTCAGTGGTTAGAATGAGTCCTTCCCAGTTTGAGCTGCATTGTGTGGAAGCAGCAGTTCAGATATCAGGCAAGTGTCTGCATCACTCCTCTATTGCTCAGAACTCAACCCTTTGTCCAACTGCAAAGTTAAAGTGCACTGCATGTACATATTACCACAGCTACGTATTACACCATTCAGGCAGCTAACTATTATACAACATCATCCAGCACGACACTATCTAACCCACTCCAACCCTGTCATCAGTTCCTTGTCTGTGGAACAAACACTCAGTTAGCTGGCTCAGATCACAAAGACCACAATATCTAACTTGTGCACCTGCCCCTAATACCACAAGGATCTAACTTGTGCACCTGCCTCTGCTCTTGCTAGGCTACAGTGTTTTCTGACAGTCTGTGCTTTAATTCTGCTCACACTGAGGTTAAATCGGGTTTGAAATATTACATTTCAATTTGCACCTTACTGTAAAATTCTGTTAAACCTTTCCCAAACATGGGTATCCCATACCAGTTGGTCAGCATAAGTCATTTCATCTTATTCTGCAATTGTTATGGTGTAGAAGGAGGCCATTTGGCCCATCATGTCTACACTGGCTCTCCAAATGAGCATCATGACTGCAAACCTTCCTCCAGCCTGAAAAATATCCATTGCCCATCACTCTCTGCTTTTTATTATTCGGCCTATTTTGCATTTATATTGCTACTGTCCCTTTTATTCCATGAGCTATAACTTTTCTCACAAGCCTACTGTGTGGCACTGTGTCAATGCTTTCTGAAAGCCCAAATACACCAAATCAACAGCATTATCCCCATCAACCCTTTCTGTTACCTCTCAGTAAGTTTCACACTGGAGTTAGGATTCTCAGTAAGTTTCACACTGGAGTTAGGATTCCCAGTATGGGTAACACTGGAGATAGGATTCCAGTAAGTGTCACACTGGAGTTAGGATTCTCAATACGTGTAACACTGGAGTTAGGATTCTCAGTCAGTGTAACACTGGAGTTAGGATTCCCAGTACGTGTAACACTGGAGATAGGATTCCAGTAAGTGCAACACTGGAGTTAGGATTCTCAGTAAGTGTAACACTGGAATTAGGATTCTCAGTAAGTGTAACACTGGAGTTAGGATTCTCAGTAAGTGTAACACTGGAGTTAGGATTCTCAGTAAGTGTAACACTGGAGTTAGGATTCTCAGTATGTGTAACACTGGAGTTAGGATTCTCAGTTGTGTAACACTGGAGTTAGGATTCTCAGTTGTGTAACACTGGAGTTAGATTCTCAGTAAGTGTAACACTGGAGTTAGGATTCTCAGTAAGTGTAACACTGGAGTTAGGATTCTCAGTATGTGTAACACTGGAGTTAGGATTCTCAGTAAGTGTAACACTGGAGTTAGGATTCTCAGTAAGTGTAACACTGGAGTTAGGATTCTCAGTATGTGTAACACTGGAGTTAGGATTCTCAGTAAGTGTAACACTGGAGTTAGGATTCTCAGTAAGTGTAACACTGGAGTTAGGATCCCCAGTACGTGTAACACTGGAGTTAGATTCTCAGTAAGTGTAACACTGGAGTTAGGATTCTCAGTAAGTGTAACACTGGAGTTAGGATTCTCAGTATGTGTAACACTGGAGTTAGGATTCTCAGTACGTGTAACACTGGAGTTAGATTCTCAGTAAGTGTAACACTGGAGTTAGGATTCTCAGTAAGTGTAACACTGGAGTTAGGATTCTCAGTATGTGTAACACTGGAGTTAGGATTCTCAGTAAGTGTAACACTGGAGTTAGGATCCTCAGTAAGTGTAACACTGGAGTTAGGATCCCCAGTACGTGTAACACTGGAGTTAGATTCTCAGTAAGCGTAACACTGGAGTTAGGATTCTCAGTAAGTGTAACACTGGAGTTAGGATTCTCAGTACGTGTAACACTGGAGTTAGGATTCTCAGTACGTGTAACACTGGAGTTAGGATTCTCAGTACGTGTAACACTGGAGTTAGGATTCTCAGTAAGTGTAACACTGGAGTTAGGATTCTCAGTACGTGTAACACTGGAGTTAGGATTCTCAGTTGTGTAACACTGGAGTTAGGATTCTCAGTACGTGTAACACTGGAGTTAGGATTCTCAGTAAGTGTAACACTGGAGTTAGGATTCTCAGTACGTGTAACACTGGAGTTAGGATTCTCAGTTGTGTAACACTGGAGTTAGGATTCTCAGTACGTGTAACACTGGAGTTAGGATTCTCTGTACGTGTAACACTGGAGTTAGGATTCTCAGTTGTGTAACACTGGAGTTAGGATTCTCAGTAAGTGTAACACTGGATTTAGGATTCTCAGTTGTGTAACACTGGAGTTAGGATTCTCAGTAAGTATAACACTGGAGTTAGATTCTCTGTATGTGTAACACTGGAGTTAGGATTCTCAGTAAGTGTAACACTGGAGTTAGGATTCTCAGTAAGTGTAACACTGGAGTTAGGATTCTCAGTAAGTGTAACACTGGAGTTAGGATTCTCAGTATGTGTAACACTGGAGTTAGGATTCTCAGTTGTGTAACACTGGAGTTAGGATTCTCAGTACGTGTAACACTGGAGTTAGGATTCTCTGTACGTGTAACACTGGAGTTAGGATTCTCAGTTGTGTAACACTGGAGTTAGGATTCTCAGTAAGTGTAACACTGGATTTAGGATTCTCAGTTGTGTAACACTGGAGTTAGGATTCTCAGTAAGTATAACACTGGAGTTAGATTCTCAGTATGTGTAACACTGGAGTTAGGATTCTCAGTAAGTGTAACACTGGAGTTAGGATTCTCAGTAAGTGTAACACTGGAGTTAGGATTCTCAGTAAGTGTAACACTGGAGTTAGATTCTCAGTAAGTGTAACACTGGAGTTAGGATTCTCAGTAAGTGTAACACTGGAGTTAGGATTCTCAGTAAGTGTAACACTGGAGTTAGGATTCTCAGTAAGTGTAACACTGGAGTTAGGATTCTCAGTAAGTGTAACACTGGAGTTAGGATTCTCAGTTATGTAACACTGGAGTTAGGATTTTCAGTAAGTTTCACACTGGAGTTAGGATTCTCAGTAAATGTAACACTGGAGTTAGGATTCTCAGTTGTGTAACACTGGAGTTAGGATTTTCGGTAAGTTTCACACTGGAGTTAGGATTCTCAGTAAGTGTAACACTGGATTTAGGATTCTCAGTTGTGTAACACTGGGGTTAGGATTCTCAGTAAGTGTAACACTGGAGTTAGGATTCTCAGTAAGTGTAACACTGGAGTTAGGATTCTCAGTATGTGTAACACTGGAGTTAGGATTCTCAGTTGTGTAACACTGGAGTTAGGATTCTCAGTTGTGTAACACTGGAGTTAGGATTCTCAGTAAGTGTAACACTGGAGTTAGGATCCCCAGTACGTGTAACACTGGAGTTAGATTCTCAGTATGTGTAACACTGGAGTTAGGATTCTCAGTAAGTGTAACACTGGAGTTAGGATTCTCAGTATGTGTAACACTGGAGTTAGGATTCTCAGTAAGTGTAACACTGGAGTTAGGATTCTCAGTAAGTGTAACACTGGAGTTAGGATTCTCAGTATGTGTAACACTGGAGTTAGGATTCTCAGTAAGTGTAACACTGGAGTTAGGATTCTCAGTAAGTGTAACACTGGAGTTAGGATCCCCAGTACGTGTAACACTGGAGTTAGATTCTCAGTAAGTGTAACACTGGAGTTAGGATTCTCAGTAAGTGTAACACTGGAGTTAGGATTCTCAGTACGTGTAACACTGGAGTTAGGATTCTCAGTATGTGTAACACTGGAGTTAGGATTCTCAGTAAGTGTAACACTGGAGTTAGGATTCTCAGTAAGTGTAACACTGGAGTTAGGATTCTCAGTATGTGTAACACTGGAGTTAGGATTCTCAGTAAGTGTAACACTGGAGTTAGGATCCTCAGTAAGTGTAACACTGGAGTTAGGATCCCCAGTACGTGTAACACTGGAGTTAGATTCTCAGTAAGTGTAACACTGGAGTTAGGATTCTCAGTAAGTGTAACACTGGAGTTAGGATTCTCAGTATGTGTAACACTGGAGTTAGGATTCTCAGTATGTGTAACACTGGAGTTAGGATTCTCAGTAAGTGTAACACTGGAGTTAGGATCCCCAGTACGTGTAACACTGGAGTTAGATTATCAGTAAGTGTAACACTGGAGTTAGGATTCTCAGTAAGTGTAACACTGGAGTTAGGATTCTCAGTACGTGTAACACTGGAGTTAGGATTCTCAGTATGTGTAACACTGGAGTTAGATTCTCAGTAAGTGTAACACTGGAGTTAGGATTCTCAGTAAGTGTAACACTGGAGTTAGGATTCTCAGTATGTGTAACACTGGAGTTAGGATTCTCAGTAAGTGTAACACTGGAGTTAGGATCCTCAGTAAGTGTAACACTGGAGTTAGGATCCCCAGTACGTGTAACACTGGAGTTAGATTCTCAGTAAGCGTAACACTGGAGTTAGGATTCTCAGTAAGTGTAACACTGGAGTTAGGATCCCCAGTACGTGTAACACTGGAGTTAGATTCTCAGTAAGCGTAACACTGGAGTTAGGATTCTCAGTAAGCGTAACACTGGAGTTAGGATTCTCAGTAAGTGTAACACTGGAGTTAGGATTCTCAGTACGTGTAACACTGGAGTTAGGATTCTCAGTACGTGTAACACTGGAGTTAGGATTCTCAGTAAGTGTAACACTGGAGTTAGGATTCTCAGTACGTGTAACACTGGAGTTAGGATTCTCAGTTGTGTAACACTGGAGTTAGGATTCTCAGTTGTGTAACACTGGAGTTAGGATTCTCAGTACGTGTAACACTGGAGTTAGGATTCTCTGTACGTGTAACACTGGAGTTAGGATTCTCAGTTGTGTAACACTGGAGTTAGGATTCTCAGTAAGTGTAACACTGGATTTAGGATTCTCAGTTGTGTAACACTGGAGTTAGGATTCTCAGTAAGTATAACACTGGAGTTAGATTCTCAGTATGTGTAACACTGGAGTTAGGATTCTCAGTAAGTGTAACACTGGAGTTAGGATTCTCAGTAAGTGTAACACTGGAGTTAGGATTCTCAGTACGTGTAACACTGGAGTTAGGATTCTCAGTTGTGTAACACTGGAGTTAGGATTCTCAGTACGTGTAACACTGGAGTTAGGATTCTCTGTACGTGTAACACTGGAGTTAGGATTCTCAGTTGTGTAACACTGGATTAGGATTCTCAGTAAGTGTAACACTGGATTTAGGATTCTCAGTTGTGTAACACTGGAGTTAGGATTCTCAGTAAGTATAACACTGGAGTTAGATTCTCAGTATGTGTAACACTGGAGTTAGGATTCTCAGTAAGTGTAACACTGGAGTTAGGATTCTCAGTAAGTGTAACACTGGAGTTAGATTCTCAGTAAGTGTAACACTGGAGTTAGGATTCTCAGTAAGTGTAACACTGGAGTTAGGATTCTCAGTAAGTGTAACACTGGAGTTAGGATTCTCAGTAAGTGTAACACTGGAGTTAGGATTCTCAGTAAGTGTAACACTGGAGTTAGGATTCTCAGTTATGTAACACTGGAGTTAGGATTTTCAGTAAGTTTCACACTGGAGTTAGGATTCTCAGTAAATGTAACACTGGAGTTAGGATTCTCAGTTGTGTAACACTGGAGTTAGGATTTTCGGTAAGTTTCACACTGGAGTTAGGATTCTCAGTAAGTGTAACACTGGATTTAGGATTCTCAGTTGTGTAACACTGGGGTTAGGATTCTCAGTAAGTGTAACACTGGAGTTGAAATATCTCCCTCAGTGAGTTTGTGAATCATATCCATTATCATCTGTCAACAGGACTGTCCCATCACCAATGTGAAAAGCTTTATCAAAGCCCATAAGGATTACACTCTCTTTGACACTAATTGTGATTATACTCTGTGTATTATACTGTGAATTACACTCTCCTTGACATGCTACTTGCTGATTATTCTCATTGTTCAAACTTTCCTCAGTCCCTGCTTTTGTCCACACTGCTACAGAACTGTGCAAGTATAAGCTTTCAGTCCTCACCTTCAGTAGTGTGAGGTTGGAATGATTGGGGCTTTGTGAGACTGTATGTGAGCAGTGAATGCAGCCATTACTGTTCCTGCCCACCTACTTTTATTCCTCAACTTTTTATTGAAATTGCTGCTCAGTTTAGACAAGGTGATTGGAAGCTCACACAGAGCCTTATTTTCTTTCAGCTCTTCATTTTAAACTGTTTGTTCCCAATCACTTTACCTTCATCATTTTAGCTCAGTGATGGTCTGCATAAATCTCTACCCCATGCCCTAATCACACTGGTTTTATGGGATGGATCTCTGTCTTTTGGTTTGAACCAATACAGGATAGGTTTGAACTGGGCTTTGTACAATCCTCAGCCAGAGCCCCACTCCAGCTCCAGTCAGCATTGACTGGATGTCAGTGGTAGGTCCCTGCTCCTTTGGCTGGTGTGAGCAACACACTGGTATATTTCTCCAGCAGGGTGGAGACGGGTTGTTCTCCAGCCAGTACGTGGATGTGTCTTGGACGCTCACTGTCCTGTGACCCTCTCGGCTGGAACACAGCAGCTTTAAGGCTGCTCCAGAACTGAATTGCAGAAGGGATGACTCACATACACACACAAGGCTAGAATGACATGTTCAGCCCACACTTCCTGACACTAAATTATTCCAAGCTTTAAAACAGACCAGCTGAGATTGTCTTCAGGTTTCAGATTTCCTGGGAAAGGAGCTGCAGTAATGTGTATGAATTGATTATAGTTTGTTCTGCTTCATTTAATCTTCACGGAGTTGTGGGGGAAGGGAGGATAGAGCTTAATGACGATAAATTGGCACTGGGGTATACTGGAAAATAGAATGATGGTGAGGTAAGCTCTTCATACACATGGAGAAAGCATGTTTCCAGAATTGGCAGAAAAGTGCGTGTCTTTATTAACAGATTTGCAGCCAGGAACTCTTGAGGGACTGTTAGAGAATATTAGCAAAAGGGTGGGATTAGAAGCAAGGAGCAGAGGGAGCAATAATAAAACTGAAACCACACAACTGCCAAATATCGTAATGTTTAACATTGCTGGACATACTTCCAGACATACCTCTGAGTGGCAGCAACCTCGCAGCCATGTCCTACTCCTTTCAGTGTATACAGGGCGGCACGGTGGCACAGTGGTTAGCACTGCTGCCTCACAACGCCAAGGACCCCGTTTCAGTTGCGGCCTTGGGTGACTGTGTGGAGTCTGCATGTTCTCCCCATGTCTGCATGGATTTTCTCTGGGTGCTCCAGTTTCCTCCCACAGTCGGAAAGACGCGCTGCTTAGGTGCATTAGCCGTGCTAAATTCTCCCTCAGTGTACCCAAACAGGCGCCGGAGTGTGGCGACGAGGGGATTTTCACAGTAACTTCATTGCAGTGTTAATGTAAGCCTTACTTGTGATACTAAACTTAAAGTTCCTCTTGAGGTTTTCCTCTGCCACCCTGCTCATGTCTAGTGAAGGTAGGTGGGCAGGAGAGAATGACATGAGTATGCTGGACTAGTTTAAATATGGCACTACGATCTTCAAACCTGACAGCGGGTGGACAAATCACTGACCGGCCCGCCAGATGCCGTGGAGGGGAACACAATTTGTTTAATTAATGAGGTTCCAAGTACAATATCTGGTCAGCGAGACAGGCACCATTGGAGCTGCATGCCACTGCACTTAGTCTCAAAACACAAGAATTCCACCCACTGTCTTACTGCCAATATTACCATTACTTATAGATGAGGGTCACACACACGGGCACAGTGGATCAGATTTCTCTGATCAAGTGTCAATCCAGGAATGATAACAACATAGTTGGTTTGTCAGTAATTGGAGAGAAATTCTTTCAGTTGTATATCTTTCATTGTATACCTATCGTGCCGGTCTGCATTCCAATCATTCAGCTGCCTCTTGTTTCTTCAGATGATGAAGATTCTGATGAATATTTCCAGCGTTCTTATTTCAGACATCATTTTGAAATCTATAATAATATTGTAGGTGACATGCTCTGACCTCTGCTGGGGTTTTGATTTGAATCCAAGCTGTTAGGATTGATGCAGAATCGGATGACACCCCTGGGCAGGTGACAGGATGCTTTTGCCCCAAGCTGGAGCTCAAGGCAAGTAGACACAGAAGTGAGTTCTAGAAACTGGTGACCCCGTGCCTCTGCATTGGAAGTCTGTAGGTGCAATTTTCTCTCATCTTCTGAAGCCTATTCCCCACCAAGCATTGGGAGAACACTTTCAAAGGGGCTCAAGCTCTGAAGCAGAGTGCTTGCAGGTTTTGAGAATATTATTCACTGTAAAATGTGGCAGCGGCTAGCAGCCACGTTCACACTTACTGACTCACAGGATACATCTTCAAACTGACTGCACTCGGGTAACCACTCTGAACCAAGTTGCCAGTGTTTGCCCAGCAGTGAGAGGGTAAATGCCAATTTCACAACACAATGCAGTTTTCTGATCCATTTGTGTCTATTTTTGTTTTAGTTTGGACTAGAATTTACATTGCTAGTTCTAGAGCACTGAGGTTTAATGACCAATGAGATTATATTGTGCAGAGAGATTGAAAGGTTATTTGCACCAGGCTTCTGGTCAAGAGCAGTTTACAGACACAGCCTAGCTCAGGAGACAGAGCAGACAATGTAGAGAACAGCACAGTAGGGGCCATGTCCCAACTAAACATGTCCAACTTTTAGGTGGAAGGCAGCAGTTAGTGTATAAGAAATGTTCCAGGAATTCTCCAGCCATTCACAAACCACCCCCCCGCCATCCCCCAATCCTGCTCCGCCATTCAGTAGGATCTTGGCTGAAGTTTCCAGCTGTTCACTCCCCCCCACTCCCCGACTGCAAGTGAGGAAAATGTCCGTTCACCGCAGCGGGAGCAGAGGATCCCGCTGGTATGGATGGTCAGAAAATTTATCCTTTTTCTAAAGAATAATAATACCATAAGACCATAAGAATTAGGTACAGGAGTAGGCCATTCGGCCCCTCAAGCCTGCTCCGCCATTCAATAGGATCATGGCTGATCCAGCATTCCTCTCGTCCACTTTCCTGCCCTTTCCCCGTAATCCTCGATTCCCTTACTGAATTTATCTCAGCTTTAAATATACATAATGGGCCGGATTCTCCAATCGTGCTGCACTGAATGGTGGGGCTTAAACAGCTGGAGAATTCCGGCTCCAATTCCTAAAAGCAAAATACTGTAGAGGCTGAAATAAAAATAGAGAGTGCTGGAAAGCCTCAGCAGGCCAGCCAGCATCAGTGGAGAGAGAAACAGAGCCAGAACTTCAAGTCCAATACAACTCTGCTTTGGAACTGGTTTATTCTTGTTCCTATATGGGTTTTTAGGATTGATGTTAACATGGAAGAGAAGGATCATCACTTTACACAGCCTCTGCTGTAATATAACCAGTTTTATAAACCATATGAAAAATATCCTACTGATAATATTGAGTAGGGATCTCTTCTATAGGCCAGTATCTTCAGACCGTGAATGGATAAATCATGCTGTAACTTCCTAGCTTCTTTGTTGCAGTGAGTACGATTCAGGTGTGTCGGTGACAGCGCCCATTCGAGGTGTATCTGGCCTGTTGGTGCATGTACAAACACGGCAGTGTTTCGTCTGTGAAAGATTCCAACCCCTCAGAGCTGGGACAGGTACAGAACTGAGCATCTCCAACATAAACACACAGAGAACATGGCTGAATAACTCAAGTGCTGCTGTGACAATATAATTACCCCTCCTGTCCCAGGATAAAAAAATTCTGTTTTTTTTTAATAACATAAATGCAAAGAATCTCAGCCTTTAGCTGATCAAGGAAGCTGGAACGTTGAAAATCAGCAAGTCCAACAGAAAACATTGATGTGGGAGGAGAGATTAGCCAGGAAAAACTCGCAAACAAGAGGAATTACTGACAGATAAGTGGATATGAATTCAACTCCCAGTGTGAGAGGGGAGGGGTTACTTCCACTACCTGCACATTGTTCACTGATGTGAGAACCATTTCATGGTAGTTCTCAGCTGAAGGCTAAAGTCCACCATGCAATAGACAGGCCAGAGAGATCTCAGCTTCCATCACAAGTCTGTGCTAATCCCATCTACAAATGCTGCACTTGGTCAGATTGTTAGGAAGAGCAGAAACCGAATTGTTATCCAGTTACTGCTGAGTGTGGTAGCATTTGGCATTTATTGAAAATAGTCCCTGTCTGAGGTACTGAGAATACTGTCTGTATGATGTACCAGAGCACTATCTGTGTGAGGTACTGTATATGTGAGTTATTGAGGTCCTGTCTGTGTGATGTACCAGAGTACTGTCTGTGTGAGGTACTGTATATGTGAGTTATTGAGGTCCTGTCTGTGTGATGTACCAGAGCACTGTCTGTGTGAGGTACTGTATATGTGAGTTATTGAGGTCCTGTCTGTGTGATGTACCAGAGCACTGTCTGTGTGAGGTACTGTATATGTGAGTTATTGAGGTCCTGTCTGTGTGATGTACCAGAGCACTGTCTGTGTGAGGTACTGTATATGTGAGTTATTGAGGTCCTGTCTGTGTGATGTACCAGAGCACTGTCTGTGTGAGGTACTGTATATGTGAGTTATTGAGGTCCTGTCTGTGTGATGTACCAGAGCACTGTCTGTGTGAGGTACTGTATATGTGAGTTATTGAGGTACTGTCTGTGTGATGTACCAGAGCACTGTCTGTGTGAGGTATTTAGGTATTGTCTGCATCTCTGCAAGGAACAGAAGGAGGAACGTTGAGAAATAAACAGTAAGTTGTAACAAGGTAGTTTGATTCTGCGCTATGAACTGTTGTGCATTTTCCACACTCCACAAGGCATTGAGTGGCTAAGCCTTGTTCCTGATTTGTATATTCCTTATCAGCTATCTCCTACTCTATTTTGATTCTATCTTATCATGGACCATCACAGAGTCTAGTGACAACATCAGTCTCCATCAGTTAGTGCATCACATTCTGTACACAGACGAGTTCTCTGAATGTTCCGACAGTCTACATCACAGCCTCAAGCTGATGCAGAATAGAAACTGTGTCAACATATGATGTGAAATCTGGTACACACTCAACATGCAGCTGACACCAAGGTGTTTCTAACTTACACTGATTGATGTGCTCTGCCCAGTGATCTTAGTGAGGCAGCAGTCAGCAGGCTCTGTGTAGACCAGAACATCAGAAAGTCTCTTACAGCCAAAGGAAGCTCATGCCAAGGTCACATCAAAATTAACCCAATAATTCACTGTATGTTGCCCTGTATCAATGAGAATTCCTTGTGTTATTTATAGCAAACCTGTATATCATTGCTATCTGCTTTTGTTAATGAATTTATTAGAATGGCCATGCTACACTGGCTATCAGCTGGGATTCTCCCAAGATAAATCGAAAAACGGGAGCATTTTTTGGGCATATTTACCAGAATGAACCTCCAACATGTTGTGCCTCAGTGTGATTCCCTCGGGTAAGTGGTGGACAGAGCCTATTCCCTCCCGAGAGGCTGGCAGCACAGCGCTCAGCAAGCCACAGCACATGCATTGGTGTGTCATTGCGGAGATGGGTGCGTGCACAGCGGCCCCCCCATTGCCGTTCTCCCGATCACTGGTCTTCCAGAGGACTACTGCACCTCCCTCGGCCAGCCGTGATATACCCCCCCACCCCCTCCCAGGCCAGCCCTGATATACCCCCCCACCCCCTCCCAGGCCAGCCCTGATATACCCCCCCACCCCCTCCCAGGCCAGCCCTGATATACCCCCCCACCCCCTCCCAGGCCAGCCCTGATATACCCCCCCACCCCCTCCCAGGCCAGCCCCGATATACCCCTCGTACCCCCTCACCCCTCCCAGCCCAGCCCTGATATACCCCCCCACCCCCTCCCAGGCCAGCCGCGATATACCCCCCCACCCCCTCCCAGGCCAGCCCTGATATACCCCCCCACCCCCTCCCAGGCCAGCCCTGATATACCCCCCCACCCCCTCCCAGGCCAGCCCTGATATACCCCCCCACCCCCTCCCAGGCCAGCCCTGATATACCCCCCCACCCCCTCCCAGGCCAGCCCCGATACCCCCCACCCCCTCCCAGGCCAGCCCTGATATACCCCCCACCCCCTCCCAGGCCAGCCCTGATATACCCCCCGTCCCCCCCCCAGGCCAGCCCTGACCCCACTCTAAAATTGCCAGCCGTGACCCTCCCCACCCTGTGTATTTGGTAATGGAATAGTCAGTCTGTGTTACCCAGTACTGCTTATAGCAGCAGCACAATCCGCTTCATGAGACGTAGCCACTAAATCCGAAACAAGTGAGTCATTATTACAAATAGTAATGAGAAAAGCAGATTTGCTCCTCCAACAGCTATAACACCATAGGAATGTCAAATTCTAAACTTCATATATACAACATGAAACTCCTGTGTCTCTGAGATCATAAATGTATTAAAACAGTGGGGCAAATTCCTGATTAATATAAACCAATTACTTTGCATTGTGAATATTAAAATAATAACCCTTGAGTCGAACACAACAACTTTTATATTTAACCGAACAAAATATCCAAAGGTCCCACCTTACAAAGGAATAGTGGAGAGAGTCTGTTTCATATGTTCCAATATCTCACTTTTCATGCAGAGCATTCAAACACACAGTGATCAAAGCAATCTCACTGGACACAATCTGGCATTGTAAATTGTACGCCTGCATTATACCATCATTCTTGATGCCAGCATATGGAGAATCGTGTGAAATTTAGAATATGCTGTTTAAGATCTAAAAGCTTTAGTGTGGGCACTTTGTAAAATGTAATGACATCAAGATAGGTCTGTGTAAGTCAGCAAAATGATCTCCCCATGTGGCGAAGCATGACTGTCCTTTTGGGTTCAGTAAAGCATTGGGTTTAGTCCTGGGCAAGCAACTGAAATCCTGCAAATAGAACTCTCACTCAATGCAACACAGTTGCATCAAAAAAGCCCATCACTGCTCTCAGGACCATGAGAGATGAGAATCAATGGGGCCACCCACATGCTGACAACAACTTAAATAAACCCAGTAATAAATAAACTGGGTTTGATCATTTCAATATTATAACAAGGTTGAGTGCCTCAGATTTAACCTTTTTTTTTGCAGTTTCACTGTCTGGGACACAGAAAACCCAACAACTGGAGGGGATGAGGATTGCTTTCATGGGAAAAGTGCTTTTACAGCATTGCTTGTGGGTTCATTCTGTAAGTACATTCTGCACTCTCTCATTTCCTTCTCTATGAACGATACGCTTTATCTGTATAGCACACAAGAAACAATACTTTTCACTGTATGTTAATACATGTCACAATAATAAATCAAGTCAAATTCAAATCAAATCAAAAGGAATAGGAGTACCTCCTCCCTGCTCACCAAACTTCTTACCCTTAGATCCTTAATCAGGATGAACAACCAATCCACGCCCCCCCCGCCCCGGCCCTGTTCTGGGCTGTAGTTTCCTCCTTACCTGAAAAGGATACAAGTCTTGTTGATCAGATTGGTTTCTGGGCAGGAACTTGCTTGAAAAAAGGCACGTTGTGTTGTCAAAACTGTACAGCATTATGTGGACTTCTCTTCCTCACTCATAAACACATCTCCAGTAAATACCAGGGTCCTTGTTCCAGCAGATCAACCTTGAATTTACTCCAGGAATTGCGAACTGTGTCATTGCATTCTGTTCTGGACAAGTGAAATAGGCCCTTTTGAATCCTAAAAATAGTTAAGAACATAAGAACATAAGAAATAGGAACAGGAGTAGGCCATCTAGCCCTTCGAGCCTGCCCCGCCATTCAATAAGATCATGGCTGATCTGTTGTGGCTCAGTTCCACTTTTCATTTGTCTTTTTTTCAGTCGCTCGACTATTTAATATTCTCTGTCTTTTTTTTACTGTTTCTTATACCTGATCCTTCCTTTATTCCAAGGTTCGATCTAGTTTCCAATCTTTCCTCAGTTTCCAATGGAGTATTTAATTTCTATAGCACCATTCACAACCATAGGATGACCCAAAGCATTTTACAGCCAGTTAATCATCTCTGAACTGTAGTAATGTATGAAATATGGCAGCTAACCTGCACATAACAAGATCCCAAAAACAGTGCTGTGTCAATACAAACATAAGAAATAGGGATAGGAGTAGACCACAAGCACCCTGAACCTTACCTCCACTTCTCCACTTACTCCCATATCCCTGAAATCCAAAGTCTGTCTATCCCAGCCTGAACTGTTTTCAATGCTGGAGCATCCACATCTCCAGCATAGAAAATTGCAAAATTTCAGGACCCTTTGAGTAAAGAAATTTTTACTCTTCCTCGTCCTGAATGAGCTATCCCTTATCCCCTGATTCTAGATTCTTAACAAGAGCAAACATCCTCTCAGCATCTACCCTGTTAAATCCTTCTAAAACCACTGCTGTCCCTGAGCTGTAGGAACACTCACCGTTATATGGTGGTTGGATATAACTGAGCAGCATGCTAGGCCATTTAAGAGTCAACCACATGACTATGGGGTCTGGAATCACATGGAAGCCACACCAGCAGGTTTCCTTCCTGAAAGGACATGAGTGACCAGATGGGTTTTTATGACAATTTGTTAAACTTTTAATTCTGGATGTTTTATTGAATTTGAATTGCACTTTCTGCTGTGGTGGGATTCAAACCCAGGTACCCAGAACATTACCCTGGCTGTCTAGATTTACGGTCCAGTGCTGTTGCCTCCCATGTTTCAATAACGTCACCTCTCAATCTTTGAAAGGTCGATGAGTGTAGGCTCAACTCGCTCAACCTTTGATCATAAGGCAAACTCCTTCATCCCAGGTCTAGTGTCCAGATCATCTGTTTTGGTGTTAGTTGAGGGAGGAATGTTAGCTGGAATGCTGGAGAGAGCTTGTCTGTTGCTCAAATAATACTGTGAGATGTTTTCTCCCTATCTGAGATTTGTTTTTACTTTGTTTAAATATTACATTATAGTTAATATGACCTAAAGACAACATCACCAACAGACATTCCATTTGGGAGAATAAGTTGTGCACAGAAAAGTAGATCCTAAAGATGGTGATTGTGTGGATCTGGAGACTGAGGACATCACCCTTCCATTGGCACAAATTCATCCACAAAAGCACATGGTTTCTACTTTCTAAAATGTGGATTATCTGCTGTATTTTTTTCACCATTGCAGCAAGTGGAAGTGTGTGGTCTATTTGTTGTTATTGATTTGTAGGTTAGACATTAGTGTTAGTTAAGTAATATTCGTCCACACAAGTGCCAGGCAATGAACATCTCCAACAAGAGAGGATCTAACCATTGCCCCTTGACATTCAATGGCATTACCATCACTGAATCCCCCACTATCAACATCCTGGGGGTTAGCACTGACCAGAAACTGAACTGGACCCAGCCATATAAATATTGTGGCTACCAGGGCAAGTCAAAGGCTAGGAAGCCTGAGATGAGTAACTCACCTCCTGACTCCCCAAAGCCTGTCCACCATCTACAAGGCACAAGTCAGAAGTGTGATGGAATTCTCTCTGTTTGCCTGGATAGGCGTGGCTCCAACTACACACAAGAAACTTGATATCATCTAGGACAAAGCAGTCCACTTGATTGGTGCCCCATCCACAAACATTCATTCCCTCCACCACTGATGAACAGTGGTAGTCGTGTGTATCACCTACAAGATGCATTGCAGGAACTCATCAAGGTTCCTTAGGTGGCACCTTCCAAACCCGTGACCAGTACTATCTACAAGGACAAGAGCAGCAGATATCTGGGACAGCACCACCTGGAGGTTCCCTTCCAAATCACTCTCCTTCCTGATTTGAAATATATTGTCATTCCTTCACTGTCGCTCGGCCAATGTCCAGGAACTCCATCCCTAACAGCACTGTGGGTGTAACTACAGCACATGCATACAGTGGTTCAAGAAGGCAGCTCACCAGCACTTTCTCAAGGACAATTAAGGATGGACAATAAATGCTGGCCAACCAGTGAAGCCACATCCTGTGAATAAATGCAAAAAAATTATTTTCTTACAACAATGAATACACTACAAAAATCCATCATTAGAAAGTAATGAGTTTAGGTAAAGCATTAAGAAAGGCACCCTTTTCTCTCCAAAGCAAAATAATTCAGATAAAAACAGAAGGTGCTGGAAAAATCCCAGCGGGTCTGGCAGCAGGGAGTCCAATATGACTCGCCTTTGGAACTGAAGAGGAGAAATGTGCGTCAGCTGTAGCGTACTAAGTAGGAATGAACACACACCAAACTCCAGCAAACCAGCCTGATCCCACCCTGGGTCAGGGCAGTCTGGCCAAAAGCATTCCTTTAACCTCAGACAACACTGAAGGAACTTAGTGTTGGCCTGGTGTCACATGTAAGAGTGACACATTAAGGGCCCTCTGCTGAACTGATTCAGTTGTGTTTTTGTAACAACATGACAGTTTTCATGGTTTTTTAATCTGGTGTTAGATTTATTGAATGTTACATGTTATGATGGGCCCAGTGAGAAGTGTCACAACACCAGGTTAAAGTTTGGAATCACGAGCTTTCAGAGCGCTGCCCCTTTATCAGGTTGGACTTTAACCTGGTGGTATGATACTTCTCACTGTCCAATACTGGCATCTCCACATCATATTATAATGGGACTTTGAGCTCATAATATCTGGGTTGTTAGTTGAGTAGCATAACCATACGAAACAGGCTCACTGAGCTGTACGCTTCTGCTCTCACTGCTTATGAGGCCACGGCACTGTGCTAGGTTCTTATGTCTAAATGTTTGATCTAAGGAGATGGAAAATTGTTTCCAGATCCCTTACTCACATTGCTCTACTTCCTGCTCAAAGTGGGAATTTCATTAAAATTACAATATTTCCCACTTATGGTTTTCTTGTTAGTCAGAGCTTCAGTGATTAGACAATGCATCTTATCTGTCATCTCTGGTAATTTGTTTCCATACCAAACCCACCTTTGTGAGAGTGAGAGGATTGTACTCTCACTTGATGATGTTGTCTCAGAACCAGTTTAAATCAATTTCCATCTCAAATCATTTGTTAGCTCTCCTCAGGGTGCTGACTCTTACAGGGGTTCTGGTTATCTCCCAGTACCTTGGCCAGGTTGCCATCCTTCATGTGTGAGCCTAGACGGTAAGTTTCACTATTCAACTGTTGCAGAGAATTGCAGCTTATCCTGTTCCCAACATGCAGTGTCACTGGGCTACACTCCAGTGAGGAAATCTAGGATGGTTGATTTCTGAGTAGGCAAAATGCTTGCTCATCCAAAGAACTCAATCAATCTCTGTAACAGAGAGGCTACAGCTGGCAATGAGGGAATGATTCTCAAATTCTGAATGGGACTCTGCTCCCCAGACCTAGAATACCTGATGCTAAAATGCTACCCCTACTACCATCCACAGGAGTTTATCTCCGTTATTCTGACAGCAGTTTACATCCCACCCCATGAGGATGTGAAGATTGCACTGGATGAAATATTCACCACTACGAATAGCCTTGAGACATAACATCCTGAGGCCTTGTTCATCGTGGCTGGGGACTTCAATCAGGCCAAGCTCAAGAGCATACTACCAAGTTTCCACCAACATGTCTCCTGCTCCACCAGAAGCCCAAACATCCTAAACCACTGCTACACAAATATCTAACATGCCTACCACTCTACTGCCCACCCACACTTTGGCAAATCAGACCACAAGGCTCCTGCTCGTGGCTTACAAGCAAAAACTGAAGCAGGAGAATCCATCAAAGAAAGTCGTGCAAAGTTGATCTGAGGAATTGGATAATCTTCTACGGGACTGCTTGGAGTCAGCGGACTGGTCAGTAGTTAAAAACTCTGCGACCAGCCTGAACGAGCCACTACGGTAACTGACTTCATTAGTAAGTGTGTAGAAGAAGAATATCCGTGTTTTCCCCAACCAGAAACCATGGATGAACAGGGATACCCACTGCTTGCTGAAGTCCAGGTCTGAGGCATTCAAGTCAGGTGACACAGACCCATACAAGAAAAGTATAGAGATGCCGGCATTGGACTGGGGTAAACACAGTAAGAACTCTCACAACACCAGGTTAAAGTCCAACAGGTTTATTTGGTAGCAAAAGCTACTAGCTTTTGGAGCACTGCTCCTTCATCAGGTGAATGGGAGTTCAGTTCACAAACAGGGCATATAAAGACACAAACTCATTTTACAAAATGATGGTTGGAATGCAAGTTTTTGGAATTTTACAACTCATCCACTTTATCCTGGACCACGATGACTTCACCTTCAACAACCAGTTCTTCATCCAGACACACGGAACAGCCATGGGGACCAAATTCACATCCCAATATGCCAACATCTTCATGCACAGGTTCAAACAAGACCTCTTCACCGCACAAGACCTTCACCCGATGCTATACACTAGATACGTCAATGACATTTTCTTCCTTTGGACTCATGGTGAACAATCACTGAAACAATTACATGATGACATTAACAAGTTCCGTCCCACCATCAGACTCACCATGGACTATTCTCCGGAATCGGCTGCATTCTTGGACACACGCATCTCCACCAAGGACGGTCACCTCAGCACCTCATTGTACCGCAAACCCATAGATAACTTCACAATGCTTCACTTCTCCAGCTTCCACCCTAAACACGTTTAAGAAGCCATCCCCTACAGACAAGCCCTCTGTATACACAGGATCTGCTCAGATGAGGAGGATCGCAACAGACACCTCCAGATGCTGAAAGATGGCCTCATAAGAACAGGATATGGCGCTCGACCCATTGATCAACAGTTCCGACGCGCCACAGCGAAAAACTGCACCGACCTCCTCAGAAGACAAACACGGAACACAATGGACAGAGTACACCTCAGGTAGACAACGTTGGCCGAGTTGCAAGTGTATGTGCCGTGTACCTGGTGGATGGTGTTCTCACGTGAGATGATGGTATCCGTGTCGATGATCCGGCATGTCTTGCAGAGGTTGCTGTGGCAGGGTTGTGTGGTGTTGTGGTCACTGTTCTCCTGAAGTCTGGGTAGTTTGCTGCGGACAATGGTCTGTTTGAGGTTGTGTGGTTGTTTGAAGGCAAGAAATGTGGGGATGGCCTTGGCAAGCTGTTCGTCTTCATCAGCGATATGTTGAAGGCTCCGGAGAAGATGTCATAGCTCCACTGGGGAGAAGTTGTCTACCTGATACGTTGCAGGAAAGGATGTCCTGAAGCATGGTACATTGGGGAGACCATGCAGACGCTACAACAACGGATGAACGAATACCACTCGACAATCACCAGGCAGGAGTGTTCACTTTCTGTTGGTGAACACTTCAGCAGTCACGGGCATTCGGCCTCTGATCTTCGGGTAAGCGTTCTCCAAGGCGGCCTTCACAACACACGACAGCGCAGAGTCGCTGAGCAGAAACTGATAGCCAAGTTCCACACACATGAGGACGGCCTCAACCGGGATCCTGGGTTCATGTCACACTATCTGTAACTCCCATGACTTGACTGGGCTTGCAAAATCTCACTAACTGTCCCGTCTGGAGACAATACACATCTCTTTAACCTGTGCTTAACCCTCTCTCCACTCACATTGTCTGTACCTTTAAAACTTGATTACCTGTAAAGACTCACATTCCAACCATTATTTTGTAAATTGAGTTTGTGTCTTTATATGCCCTGTTTGTGAAGGAGCAGCGCTCCAAAAGCTAGTGGCTTGTGCTACCAAATAAACCTGTTGGACTTTAACCTGGTGTTGTGAGACTTATTACTGTCTATACAAGAAAGCCAGATACAATCTAAGGAGATCCATCAAAGATGCCAAGAGACAGTACCAGACCAAGCTAGAGTCCCAGGCTAGCCACACTGACCCCTGCCAACTATGGCAAAGTCTGCAAGACAGAACAGATTATAAGATGAAGGCATGTAAAACCACCGGCTCCAACACATCTCTCCTCCCTGATGAGCTTAATCCATTCTGCACCCATTTTGAGCAAGAGGTCAATGAGAGCATGCCCTCCACCCTGGTAGCCCTGATTGAACCTGTATCTGGGCTCACCATTGCAGATGTCAGAGCAGCTTTCTCCAAGGTCAACCCAGGGAAAGCGACTGGCGGGGATGGAGTACCCAGACAAGCACTCAGATCCTGTGTGGGTCAGCTGGCGGGGGTATTTACAGACATCTTCAACCTCTCTTTACAACAGTCTGAGGCCCCTATCTGCTTCAAGAAGATGGCCATCATCCCGGTACCTAAGAGAAACCAAGCAGCATGCCTTAATGACTATTGGCCCGTGGCTCTGAATCCATTGTTATGAAGTCCTTTGAAAGGCTAATCATGGCACGAATCAATTCCAACCTCCCGGACTATCTGGGTCCACTACAGTTTGCCTATTGCTGCAACAGGTCCACAGCAGATGTCATTTCCCTGGCCCTGCACTCAATCCTGGAACAGCTAGATAACAAAGACACCTATGTCAGTCTCCTATTTATCGACTACAGCTCAACCTTCAACACCATTATTCCCACAAAACCCATCTCCAAACTCTGTGCCCTGGGTCTCGGCACCTCCCTCTGCTAATGGATTCCGAACTTCCTAACTCACAGACCACAATCAGTAAGGATAGGCGACAACACCTTCTCCACAATCATCCTCAACCGGTGCTCCACAAGGCTGTTTCCTCAGCCCCTTACTATACTCATTACACACCTATGACTGTGTGGCCAAATTCCCCTCCAATTCAATTTTCAGGTTTGCTGATGACACCATCATAGTGGGTCAGATCTCAGACAATGACGAGACAGAATACAGGAATGAGATAGAGAATCTGGTGAACTGGTGTGGCAACAATAGTTTCTCCCTCAATGTCAGCAAAATGAAAGAGATTGTCATCGACTTCAGGAATCGTAAAGGAGAACTTGCCCTGTCTACATCAACAGGGACAAAGTAGAAAGGATCAAGTTTTTAGTATCCAGATCACCAAAAACCTGTCCTGGTCCCTCCATGCCGACACTATAGTTACAAAAGCCACCAAACTTTCTCAGAAGACTAAGGAAATTTGGCTGTCAGCTATGACTCTCACCAATTTTTACAGATGCACCATAGAAAGCATTCTTTCTGCCTGTATCACAGTTTGGTATGGGCTCCTGCTCTGCCCAAGATCACAATAAACTACAAAAGGTCGTGAATGTAGCCCAATCCTTCATGCAAACCAGCCTCCCATCCATTGACTCCGCCTACACTTCCCACTGCCTTGGCAAAGCAGCCAGCGTAATTAAGGACCCCACGCACCCCAGACATTCTCTCTTCCACCTTTTTCCTTCAGGAAAAATATACAAAAGTCTGAGGTCACGTACTAAGTGACTCAAGAACAGCTTCTTCTCTGCTGCTGTCAGACTTTTGAATGGACCTACCTTGTATTAAGTTGATCTTTCTCTACACCCTAGCTATGACTGTCACACTACATTCTGCACTCTCTCATTTTCTTCTCTATGAATGGCATACTTTGGCTGTATAGTGCGCAAGAAACAATACTTTTCACTGTATGTGAATATATGTGACAATAATCAATCAAATCAAATCAAATCAAATCATTAGAAGGGGAGGGGCAGGAACTATATTTCCAGTATAGGATGGCCAGCACTGACACCATGGGCTGGAGGGCTTCTTTCTGGGCTGTAAAACTCCCCCTAAAGCATTGGGAGGAATTAAAGTAAGTGAAGGCAGAGATTCTGGGATATGTGACTGGGTTGGCAGCAAACACGGCTGTTTTTATTTTGACGTGAGCACCCTCTCAAGGGGCTGAGCTCTTAAACTGAAACAATTTCTGCTCCTACGCATAAATAATTGCTTCATCTTGGCAATTCAGTTTTCCAAATTGCTGTTCAGCTATGTAAGGATGTTAAAGTTCACATTGTTGCATGCACAAGGATTATTTAACCTTTTCACCACTTCAGAGTGCTCAACTCAGGCTTTTGACTCAAACCTGTCTCACTCAACGACACCTAGCATTCTCCTCCACCATGTTCACTGCACCCTACCCAGAATACTCATCAGTATTAACCAAAAGCTGTAAACTTGTTGGAGTTTGCAAGTATTAAACAGAGGATTCAGGCTGGTGTTGCCTATCGCAATGAACTGAGTGCTCACAGAAACAGGAGGAGGCTATTTAGCCCCTTGAGATGAGTCCACTATTCAAAGTGATCATGTCTGATCTGTAACTCTATAATGTATGACTTTGTCCCATATCCTATCCTACCTTTGGTTAACAAAAAAAATCTATCAATCTCAGCCTTAAGATTGGTGAAAATACACAATTGATCTTCAGGTAAGTAGTAAATAATGTTTATCGCACACGTGTGGAAGTTGATGAGTATTTCGGATAAGAGAGAATTTAAACACCTCCTGTTGACATCCAATGGTATTACCACTGTCAAAAACCTCAACCATCAACATCCCAACGAGCACAATTAACCAGATGTTAACTGGACCAGCCAAATAAACACTGGGGCTAAAAGGTCAGAGGCTGCGAATTCTGTGGTGAGTAACCCAACTCTTGATCAACACTCCAATCAGCACATTCACTCTTTCCAGCACCATTGCTGCAAGATGCAATGCAGTAACTTGCCAAGTTTCCTTCCAAAGCACCTTCCAAATCCACAAGGTGTCTGCCCAAGAAGGTCAGAAACTCTGTCACTGCCCCGACACTGTCCCTGTCACTGCCCCGACACTGTCCCTGTCCCTGTCACTGTCCCTGACACTGTCACTGACACTGCCCCTGTCACTGTCCCTGCCACTGTCCCTGAAACTGCCCCTGACACTGTCACTGACACTGCCCCTGTCACTGTCCCTGACACTGCCCCTGACACTGTCCCTGACACTGTCCCTGACACTGTCCCTTACACTATCCCTGACACTGTCCCTGCCCCTGTCACTGTCCCTGACACTGCCCCTGACACTGTCCCTGTCCCTGCCCCTGACACTATCCCTGACACTGTCCCTGCCCCTGTCACTGTCCCTGTCACTGCCCCTGACACTGTCCCTGTCACTGTCCCTGACACTGCCCCTGACACTGTCCCTGACACTGCCCCTGTCACTGCCCCTGACACTGTCCCTGTCACTGTCACTGACACTGCCCCTGTCACTGTCCCTGACACTGTCACTGACACTGCCCCTGTCACTGTCCCTGACACTGCCCCTGTCACTGCCCCTGACACTGCCCCTGACACTGTCCCTGACACTGACCCTGTCACTGCCCCTGTCACTGCCCCTGACACTGTCCCTGACACTGTCCCTGTCACTGTCCCTGACACTGTCCCTGACACTGTCCCTGTCACTGCCCCTGACACTGTCCCTGTCACTGAAACTGACACTGTCCCTGACACTGAAACTGACACTGTCCCTGTCACTGCCCCCGACACTGTCCCTGACACTGTCCCTGTCACTGTCCCTGTCACTGCCCCTGACACTGTACCTGTCACTGCCCCTGTCACTGTCCCTGTCCCTGACACTGTCCCTGTCACTGCCCCTGACACTGTCCCTGTCACTGTCCCTATCACTGAAACTGACACTGTCCCTGACACTGTCCCTGTCACTGTCCCTGACACTGTCCCTGTCACTGTCACTGCCCCTGACACTGCCCCTGTCACTGTCCCTGTCACTGTCCCTGACACTGTCCCTTTCACTGCCCCTGACACTGTCCCTGTCACTGTCCCTGTCACTGCCCCTGACACTGTCCCTGTCACTGCCCCTGTCACTGTCCCTGTCACTGAAACTGACACTGTCCCTGACACTGTCCCTGTCACTGCCCCTGACACTGCCCCTGTCACTGTCCCTGTCACTGCCCCTGACACTGCCCCTGACACTGCCCCTGACACTGTCCCTGTCACTGTCACTGCCCCTGACACTGTCCCTGACACTGCCCCTGTCACTGCCCCTGACACTGCCCCTGTCACTGCCCCTGACACTGCCCCTGTCACTGCCCCTGACACTGTCCCTGTCACTGTCCCTGTCACTGCCCCTGTCACTGCCCCTGACACTGTCCCTGTCACTGCCCCTGACACTGTCCCTGTCACTGTCCCTGTCACTGTCACTGCCCCTGACACTGTCCCTGTCACTGCCCCTGTCACTGTCCCTGACACTGCCCCTGTCACTGTCCCTGTCACTGCCCCGACACTGTCCCTGACACTGTCCCTGACACTGTCCCTGTCACTGAAACTGACACTGTCCCTGACACTGTCCCTGTCACTGTCCCTGACACTGTCCCTGTCACTGAAACTGACACTGTCCCTGTCACTGTCCCTGACACTGCCCCTGTCACTGAAACTGACACTGTCCCTGTCACTGCCCCCGACACTGTCCCTGACACTGTCCCTGTCACTGTCCCTATCACTGCCCCTGACACTGTACCTGTCACTGCCCCTGTCACTGTCCCTGACACTGTCCCTGTCACTGTCCCTGACACTGCCCCTGACACTGTCCCTGACACTGTCCCTGTCACTGCCCCTGACACTGTCCCTGTCACTGCCCCTGACACTGTCCCTGACACTGTCCCTGTCACTGTCACTGCCCCTGTCCCTGTCCCTGTCACTGCCCCTGACACTGTCCCTGACACTGTCCCTGTCACTGCCCCTGTCCCTGCCCCTGTCACTGTCCCTGTCACTGCCCCTGACACTGCCCCTGTCACTGCCCCGTCACTGCCCCTGACACTGTCCCTGCCCCTGTCCCTGTCACTGCCCCTGTCCCTGCCCCTGTCACTGTCCCTGACACTGTCCCTGCCCCTGTCACTGCCCCTGTCACTGCCCCTGACACTGTCCCTGTCACTGCCCCTGTCACTGTCCCTGTCACTGTCCCTGACACTGCCCCTGACACTGTCCCTGACACTGTCCCTGTCACTGCCCCTGACACTGTCCCTGACACTGTCCCTGACACTGTCCCTGTCACTGCCCCTGTCACTGTCCCTGTCACTCTCCCTGACACTGCCCCTGTCACTGTCCCTGTCACTGTCCCTGCCCCCGTCACTGTCCCTGACACTGTCCCTGCCCCTGTCACTGTCCCTGTCACTGTCCCTGACACTGTCCCTGACACTGTCCCTGTCACTGTCCCTATCACTGTCCCTGACACTGTCCCTGTCACTGTCCCTATCACTGTCCCTGACACTGTCCCTGCCCCTGTCACTGTCCCTGACACTGTCCCTGACACTGTCCCTGTCACTGTCCCTGCCCCTGACACTGTCCCTGTCACTGTCCCCGACACTGTCCCTGTCACTGTCCCTGACACTGTCCCTGCCCCTGTCACTGTCCCTGACACTGTCCCTGACACTGTCCCTGCCCCTGTCACTGTTCCTGACACTGTCCCTGTCACTGTCCCCGACACTGTCCCTGTCACTGCCCCTGACACTGTCCCTTTCACTGTCCCTGACACTGTCCCTGTCACTGTCCCTATCACTGTCCCTGACACTGCCCCTGTCACTGTCCCTGACACTGTCCCTGCCCCCGTCACTGTCCCTGACACTGTCCCTGTCCCTGCCCCTGTCCCTGTCACTGCCCCTGTCACTGTCCCTGACACTGCCCCTGTCACTGCCCCTGACACTGTCCCTGTCACTGCCCCTGACACTGTCCCTTTCACTGCCCCTGACACTGCCCCTGTCACTGTCCCTGTCACTGCCCCTGTCACTGTCCCTGTCACTGCCCCTGACACTGTCCCTGTCACTGTCCCTGCCCCTGACACTGTCCCTGTCACTGTCCCTGCCCCTGACACTGTCCCTTTCACTGTCCCTGACACTGTCCCTGTCACTGTCCCTATCACTGTCCCTGTCACTGTCCCTGACACTGTCCCTGCCCCCGTCACTGTCCCTGACACTGTCCCTGTCCCTGCCCCTGTCCCTGTCACTGCCCCTGTCACTGTCCCTGACACTGCCCCTGTCACTGCCCCTGACACTGCCCCTGACACTGTCCCTGTCACTGCCCCTGACACTGTCCCTTTCACTGCCCCTGACACTGCCCCTGTCACTGTCCCTGTCACTGCCCCTGTCACTGTCCCTGTCACTGCCCCTGACACTGTCCCTGTCACTGTCCCTGCCCCTGACACTGTCCCTGTCACTGTCCCTGCCCCTGACACTGTCCCTGTCACTGCCCCTGACACTGTCCCCGACACTGTCCCCAACACTGCCCCTGACACTGTCCCTGACACTGTCCCTTTCACTGTCCCTGACACTGTCCCTGACACTGTCCCTGACACTGCCCCTGACACTGTCCCTATCACTGCCCCTGACACTGTCCCTATCACTGCCCCTGACACTGTCCCTTTCACTGTCCCTGACACTGCCCCTGACACTGTCCCTATCACTGCCCCTGACACTGTCCCTTTCACTGTCCCCGACACTGCCCCTGACACTGTCCCTGACACTGTCCCTTTCACTGCCCCTGACACTGCCCCTGACACTGTCCCTGACACTGCCCCTGACACTGTCCCTATCACTGCCCCTGACACTGTCCCTTTCACTGTCCCTGACACTGCCCCTGACACTGCCCCTGACACTGTCCCTGACACTGCCCCTGACACTGTCCCTATCACTGCCCCTGACACTGCCCCTGGCATTGACTCTGACACTGTCCCTGACACTGCCCCTGGCATTGACTCTGACACTGCCCCTGACACTGCCCATCACAAAAGGCGTGCCAATCTCCGGAAAGCCGATGTTACCAGCCTTTTCAGGTTTTGCCCTGTGGGGGGACAACACCAGGACGGAGAGGATGATGAGGAAAGTCTGCAGTGTTTCTGGTGTGCTGCACACCTCTCTCCTGGGTTGAGCCTGCACAGGAAAACTCTGTCCACAGTTTGATTCACTTACCTGAATGCAGCAACACACACTCGGCATTGTGTAAGAGTTGGGCCTCACCAATGAGACTAATTAAGAACACAATTAATTCAGTGGCAAGTTTGGAAAAGTCTGAAGGAATGACTCATGGGCATTAGTAAAAAGTACAAAAATAAGCAAATTATTTGATGGCTGAAAGTTTATTGCAGTAAATAATCTTGGATTTTTAATAGAATGTTTTGTAATTCGCTGGGGGAGTTTTGCAATGTTTCCATGGTGACACAGCTTGCTTTAATTTTCTTGCTAGTAAAAGCCTCATGTCCATGTGTTGCATTCATAGATTAAACTGCTCCACATAACATGTGTCTCCCTCAGCTGTGGGCAGCCTGTGTGTGGGGCTCAGTTTGTCTCTGTTAATTTTCTCACTCTGCACAAATTCACAATCTGAACACAAGCCCTGTACAAAGGGACTGACAGCACATTGGCTTCCAACATTTGCAGTTCAAATGTAAACCCAGCCCAAAGCTGAAGAAGGGTCTCACTGTCTGTAGAAGCTGCATTGAAATTCAGGCAGTGTTCTTATGGCTGTTCCACATTAGTACAATGACTGGAGTATCAAATAGCACGAACTAAGTCGACGCTCAAGCTTCGTACTAACACTGTTAAGGGCCAGAATGAACACTGTGAATAGATGACTGAGTGAAGGCCGTTGTAAAGCTAAAGAAACAAGCAGATTTATTGAGGCCTGTTACACGCTATGGTACAGAATGTAGGAACTCAGCATTGCACCATCATTTGGTTCAGCAACTATCTAAGAACGAAAAGACCCATTCCTGCAAGAGACAATATAGAACAGCATCACCTATAGGCAAAAGAGAACAGGAGACAGAGAGCCTGATTTTACCATCGCGTTCTGCCCATTTTTGGGCATGAAAACTTGGTAAAGCTGGGGGTGAGGTGAGTAGCCCGATCTGCGTCTGGCTCTCCACCAGTTCCCCCTTTATCAAGGACCAAAAATGGCCACCCTCAGCACCGTGCCCAAATGTATGCATTTGCATACATTTAAATTGACTTAATGGGCTGGACACCCAAACGTACCAGCACCTCCCCCTTTACCACTGCGTTTGCCTGTCCAGGTTTGGCTCAAGACAGACATCGTCCACTACAAGTCTGATTCGGGCGTTCCAGCTGCTGAGGAGGTAGAGAGCTTCTAGCAGCTCCCTAACTCAGATCGGCCGGGGGGAGGGAGGCAAGTCAGATCACTCTCTGGTGGGGGGGGCAGTGGGTCGGATCACTCTCTGGTGGGGGGGCAGTGGGTCGGATCACTCTCTGGTGGGGTGGCAGTGGGTCAGATCACTCTCTGGTGGGGGGGGCAGTGGGTCAGATCACTCTCTGGTGGGGGGGGGCAGTGGGTCAGATCACTCTCTGGTGGGGGAGGGCAGTGGGTCAGATCACTCTCTGGTGGGGGGGGCAGTGGGGTCAGACTCTCTGGTGGGGGGGCAGTGGGTCAGATCACTCTCTGGTGGGGGGGGCAGTGGGTCGGATCACTCTCTGGTGGGGGGGCAGTGGGTCGGATCACTCTCTGGTGGGGGGGCAGTGGGTCGGATCACTCTCTGGTGGGGGGGGCAGTGGGTCGGATCACTCTCTGGTGGGGGGGCAGTGGGTCAGATCACTCTCTGGTGGGGGGGGCAGTGGGTCGGATCACTCTCTGGTGGGGGGGCAGTGGGTCAGATCACTCTCTGGTGGGGGGGGCAGTGGGTCGGATCACTCTCTGGTGGGGGGCAGTGGGTCGGATCACTCTCTGGTGGGGGGGGCAGTGGGTCGGATCACTCTCTGGTGGGGGGGGCAGTGGGTCGGATCACTCTCTGGTGAAGGGGGGGAGGGAGATGGCTCTGTGGTGGGTGGGGGTAGGGGTGTGTAATGGGTGGGGGGGAAAGGGGGTCAGGGGGTCGCAATCGGTTGGGTAGTGGGCGTGTGGGCTTAAGGGGGTCATTAATGTTGTGGGAGTGGGGCAATGTCTGTGAGGGCCGGGGGAGGCATTATCCGGACCGGGAACAATGCGACACGGGAATGTTTTTCCATTTTTTCCAATGCGTCTGCACTTGGAGGCTCCAATCGGAGCTGCGGGGTTTCGGGTACGATAAGCCCCGTTGACAGGCATGTGCAGCGCGATTCGGAATCACTGCTATTTTCACAGGCAGAGTCTGAATGGGGAGCGCCTGGAAACGGGTCTAAAATCAAAACTGAAACACTCCCAGTTTCAGGCCCAGAGTGTGAAGCAGTGAGAGGCTGAGGGTGGAGTGTGAGAGAGTGAGGGAGTGAGGGTGGAGTGTGAGAGTGAGGGAGTGAGGGTGGAGTGTGAGAGTGAGGGAGTGAGGGTGGAGTGTGAGAGTGAGGGAGTGAGGGTGGAGTGTGAGAGTGAGGGAGTGAGGGTGGAGTGTGAGAGTGAGGGAGTGAGGGTGGAGTGTGAGGCAGGGAGGGGAGTGATGGTGGAGTGCAGAAGGAGTGAGGGTGGATTGCGGAGGGAGTGAGGGTGGAGTGCGGAGGGAGTGAGGGTGGAGTGCGGAGGGAGTGAGAGTGGAGTGTGAGGGAGTGAGGGTGGAGTGCGGAGGGAGTGAGGGTGGAGTGTGAGGGAGTGTGGGTGGAGTGCGGAGGGAGGGAGTGAGAGTGGAGTGCGGGGAAGTGAGAGTGGAGGGCAGAGGGAGTGTGGGTGGAGTGCGGAGGGAGTGAGGGTGGAGTGCGGAGGGAGTGAGGGTGGAGTGCGGAGGGAGGGAGTGAGAGTGGAGTGCGGGGGAAGTGAGAGTGGAGGGCAGAGGGAGTGAGGGTGGAGTGCGGAGGGAGTGAGGGTGGAGTGCGGAGGGAGTGAGGGTGGAGTGCGGAGGGAGTGAGGGGAGTGCGGAGGGAGTGAGGGTGGAGTGCGGAGGGAGTGAGGGGAGTGCGGAGGGAGTGAGGGTGGAGTGCGGAGAGAGTGAGTGGAGTGCGGAGGGAGTGAGGGGAGTGCGGAGGGAGTGAGGGTGGAGTGCGGAGGGAGTGAGGGTGGAGTGCAGAGGGAGTGAGGGTGGAGTGCAGAGGGAGTGAGGGTGGAGTGTGAGGGAGTGAGGGTGGAGTGCAGAGGGAGTGAGGGTGGAGTGCGGAGAGAGTGAGTGGAGTGCGGAGGGAGTGAGGGGAGTGTGAGGGAGTGAGGGTGGAGTGTGAGGGAGTGAGGGTGGAGTGTGAGGGAGTGAGGGTGGAGTGCAGAGGGAGTGAGGGTGGAGTGCGGAGGGAGTGAGGGTGGAGTGTGAGGGAGTGAGGGTGGAGTGCGGAGAGAGTGAGTGGAGTGCGGAGGGAGTGAGGGTGGAGTGTGAGGGAGTGAGGGTGGAGTTTTTTTCCTATCGGTATCTTTAGGGGAGCAGCTGGACTCTGGCTCTTGTTGGGATTTTGGGTCTTCTCGTCACTCTCTCTCTCCTTTCTCACTTCTACCTTTCTTCCTGATTCTCCTTGTTTCGGAGTTTGGTTTAGTGTTGCGAATGCTTCCTACGTTGTTTGTCCTTTACCTTGTTTGTCTTTCTCTCCATTTGCCGCTTTTTCCCAGTGCCTCATTTTCAGGGTAAGTCACAGAGACGGGAGTAAGCTGTGGCCCACATAAACACTTCCTCTCAGCCACCCTGGCCCGCCTGCAACACACCATCTGCTTCTCTTTAGTGACGGGGTCCTGATGTCAGGAATCTGAGTGGGAGAACAACAATTGGCAGCAATTCCCAAGAACCAGGTCAAAGCTGTCTTCAGTAATAAAGTACATAACCACTAAAAGCATCTCTTTAGAAACGTGTTTATTGCAGCAAAAGTGCAATCATTTTAAAATGATTTCAAGAGTTTATTAGCCTCCCTGCTCTTATGCAAAAGAACATTAAGTGGCTGTCTGTCGACCTGGATGTGTATGAATGCATAGCTAAATGTTTCTGCTGTGGAAATGCTTCTGTAGTGAAGAGCACTGAGGCCAGGTGTAATATCCTTGTTGTGAGATTGAGGGACGAGTGGGACGAGGATGATTCTGAGTCCACACTCTCCCTCTGCCAGTGCAGCTGCGCACCCTCAAAATCCAGAAAGTATGATTTGCACTGGTGAGTTTCTGAATTCCGATCTTCCTGGACCCTCACCGGTAGTGTGAAACAGGCCGCAGGATTGCAGAAAGCTCATACTAATACATCAGCAGGTCGTAATGTGTGCTCTCTCCCCCATCACTGACAACAATGTGGGGCATTCCCTGTACAGGGCCAATGGAGAGGATAGGGGCAGACAGGGAAGGGTGACTCAGGTGGGGGGGCGGTGGGGTGCTACAATCACCATATCAAGGGGAAGGGTCACTTGCAGGCCTTATTTTCCCTTCATTTTGGGGTGTCTCTTGCTTTAAAGAGGTTGAGAAGGCTGGTATACAGACAGCAATTCCCTTGTCCTCCTTCCTGAGTTCCTGTCCATATCTCAGCTGAGGGAGCGCCCCTTCCCCAATGGGGGCTGGCTAGAGGGTGGGAAGGATTGAAATCAGGCTCAGCACTGGGAGCTGCTATGAATTACCTGGGTGGGAGTCCCATGACAAGCTGTGTTGTAAGGGCAGAGTAGGGTATTCAGGAGTGGGCTGTGTCCCCCCTCGTGCGGGCTGATAGGCCTCACAGTCCGATGAGGAGGATGACTGCAGTGTGATTTGAAGCTCGCTCAGGCAGCTATGTGGGGATGAAGAGGAAAGACTGCGCAGGAGGCCATAACCAATTGCCAGGGGTGCCGTGTATACCGGGACACCTCAGTGCACCATGGAAGGCAACTCAGCTCTGCCTCCTGTGACCCGGGAGAAACAGGGTGCACTCTAGGAATGAGCAGGACATGCTAATCGCTGGCCTCACTGTTCAGCTCTACCTCACCTGCCGACACTCGGCTGAACCAACACCCAGCCTCCCCTCACGCACAGTCGTGCCATTAAATGGTGTGCAGCCAAAAAGCACCGCTGTTTAATGCAGGCCAACTGCTAACCCTTCGCAAGCCAAGGTCCCAGGCCTGCTTTCAGGCAGCACGGATGTTTAACCACTGCTCTCCTTGGTATCAGGGACTGAAGATGTCCATGGTCCACTGGTTGGAGGGCCCCGAGCTGTATTCCTGCCACTCCTCTTTCGTTAATAGCATAGCCACTAGTGAGGGGAGGCTGGGGTGTCTCTTCCTCGGGGGGCTCCTGTGCTCCTCTGTGGGAGGGCAGAGGGGGCAGCTGGAGTGAGATCCAGAATCCCCGCTGTCCTGTGGTGCTGACACTCGTGGATTTTGACCAGTGCCTGCACCATGCACCCTGCACAATGGAGCTCACACCCTCAGACATGGAGGTTATAAACTGAGCCATGGTGCAGACATCTCCTGCCATGGAGTACCAGCCTATGCCAAGTTCTCCACTGGACACCACCCTCACAGTGTTGCTGCAGTGATGGCAGCATCACCTCCATGGATAGGAGGCGATGGAACTCCTCCAATTGGTCTTGCATTCCGAGGAGAGATGCTGTCATCCCTTCCTGAGTATCTGTGCTGACGCTGGGTGCAGGTGATAGCTGTGATATCTTTTCAGTGGTGAGGTTCCCCTGCTGCGGTCTGATGGGTCCAGGAGTGGAAGGATAGTTCAGCCTGTTCCTCTGGCCAGCCTGCAAGAGGAAGGACCATGAGCATCAGTGCTTTATAGCGTACACAGAGGGAACATTGTTTACTCACTCTGAGAATCACAGCATCTGTGTTGAGGATTCTCACATTCCTCTGCTGCTCCCACTTGCCCTGCACCACAGGCACACTTCCTCCCCCCCCCCCCCCCCCCCCCCCCAGCCAGCTCGAGGATTCACTCCTCAAAACATGAGGGTTCTCAACTCAGGCATGGTGCATGGCTGGCTGTGCCCACACACGTCTGTTGCGGTTGAGTTTGTCCTGCAATGACACAAAGAGGAAGCGTGTAGGTGGGAGTGTTGGCTTTTAAGACAGTGATGCGGTGTGGCAGGCATGGGGTTTGGGAGGAAACTGGAGTGTGAGGAGCAAAGCAGCTCTTTGGGGAAATAGTGATTGTGGGAGGGAGGGGGGAATCTGGTGCCTGTTGTTGGCAAAGATCAAGGTGACTGAGGAGAGAAAGGATTGGAATTCGAGGAAGCGTTCAAGTGTGAGACTGGGGGTGGTTCACTTATCCTGGCTGGGTGATGAAGATCATCCACCTTCTTCCGACACTGCTGCCCCGTTGTTTTCTGCGGTGCGCTCGCACTGACCAGGGGTGCCACTGTATCCCAGGCGTGTGTGGTGACCCTGGTGGAACACCGTCTCCTGGAGCAGTGTAGAGTGCGTCCATCCTCTGCTGCACTCTATCCAGAATCCTGGTGAGGGCCTCCTCCGAAAAGCACTGCCTTCTTGGCTGCCATTCCCTTCAGTTGTGGAACAAGTGCTGAGAGCCATTTATGCGGAGCTCCCAGTGATTGCAGCAGTTCAGTTGTTGCAGAGCGGCTGAATCAGAGGGAACACGCCACAGGAGCAGTGTGATTCTCGTTGCAGAGCGGCTGAATCAGAGGGAACACGCCACAGGAGCAGTGTGATTCTCGTTGCAGAGCGGCTGAATCAGAGGGAACACGCCACAGGAGCAGTTTTCATGCCGGAAAATCTCTGCCATTTTTTGGTTAAGATTTCTGACCCTGTTGTGGCGGGACCCAGTGTGGGAGATTCAGTAATGCAACCAGAAATCCCTGGAGATTACGGGGGGGAACTGGATGATCCTGCCAGTGAGTGGGGATGGAAAATCCTGCCCTCAGTATCAGTGGAGTTTTAGTCAGAGGGTTGGGGTTTTCCCTTTGGCTTCTCGCCACAGCTGCAGGCAGCGCCAGTCTCCACAATGTCTTTGTATTCCATTCCTCCGATTGAAAGTCCCATCTGTTCTCAGTTACCTTTGGATACACAAAACAACTTGTATAGTGTGACTGCTGTAGTAAAACATCCCAGCCTGCTTTACTAAAGAACAGCACAAATGCCTGAGTATTTACAAAGGAAGCCAAGGGTAGTATTGGATTAAAAGGAGAGGTTTATCGTGTTGCAAAGGATAATAGTAAATCTGAAGATTGGAAATGTTCTTGAAACCAGCAAAAGGCCTCACAAAGCTGATAAAAAGGGAAAAAAAAGACTATGAGGCTAAACCTGCTATAAATATAAAAATCAATTTCAAGAGCTTTTACAAGTATGTAGAAAAGAGAGTAGATAAAGTAAACGTTAGTCCCTTAGAAACGGAAAAAGTATCATGAGGGATGAGGAAATGGCTGACACAGTGGAAAATATTTAGTGTCTTTCTTCACTGCAGAACACACAGGTTCCAGACCGGAAATCAATGAGAACCTTGGGGCTAATAAGTGATTAAATTAGGGAAATGAATGTTAGCTGTTGATTTTTTGCTCCAGCTCTGGCTGGTGTGAGACCCACAATCCCACCTTCGATAAATTTACAATAGAGGCTGAAAGAGGCAGAGAACGAGCATTGGACAAATTCAAGAGACTAAAATCCAACAATTTGCCGAGACTAATGGTCTACATCCTGGGCTTCTGAACAAGAAAGCTGCAGAGACAATCAGTGCTCTGCTTACAATTTTCCAAAATTCCTCACATTCTGGAACGGTCTCAGTAGATTGGAAGTTGGCAAATGTAACACCACGGCAGCAATTCAGCCAAACGCCTGTTTGCCATCACTAAAATCCTGATAGTGTGTACCATAATCCCAATATTGCGTACTGTAATCCTGATGTTGTGTACTGTAATCCTGATGTTGTGTACCATAATCCTGATGTTGTGTACTGTAATCCCGATATTGTGTACTGTAATCCTGATGTTGTGCATTGTAATCCCGATATTGTGTACCATAATCCCAATATTGTGTACTGTAATCCCGATATTGTGTACTGTAATCCTGATGTTGCGTACTGTAATCCCGATATTGTGTACTGTAATCCTGATGTTGCGTACCGTAATCTCAATATTGTGTACTGTAATCCTGATGTCGTGTACTGTAATCCCGATATTGTGTACTGTAATCCTGATGTTGTGTACTGTAATCCCGATATTGTGTACTGTAATCCTGATGTTGCGTACTGTAATCCTGATATTGTGTACTGTAATCCTGATGTTGTGTACTGTAATCCCGATGTTGTGTACTGTAATCCTCTGTCCATGCCTCTCATAATCTTGTAGACTTCTATCAGATCGCCCCCTCAACCTCTGTCGTCCTGATATTGTGTCCTGCAATCCTGATATTGTGTACAGTAATGACTCAAGAAGCTCAGCTGGAAAGAAAGATACTTATAAAATGCAAAGTAAAACCCTTACCATGGTGCGCACACGCTAGTCCCTGTCTGGGACTATACTTCAGCTGGGCCTGCCTTATAAAAGGTCAGGTAATGAGTTTCAGTTTGGCAGGCCACTGCCTGTTACCAGGGGAACTCGTACCCAACCAGTCTCGCAGACAGATCAGTCAGTGATTCCCCATGAACCTCATGTGGGTTATCACATGTATCAAAAAGAAGGGCCATGACTGCGGTTTGCAACGAGGCAGTCTCCACCTCGACACCGACAACACGGTCTTTATGAGAAGCAAGTTTTTTATTAGTTCCCGTTGCCTGAGCGCGATTCTTACCCTGATGAAGGAGCAGTGCTCCGAAAGCACGTGATTCCAAATAAACCTGTTGGACTTTAACCTGGTGTTGTGAGACTTCTTACTGTAAAAATGGGTAGACAGCATGCCATAACGCAGTCCAAAACTGTTAAACGTAGAAACCAAGAGCAGGAGTAGCCCACTCGAGCCTGCTCCATCATTCAATATGATCAGGGCTGTGCATTCTTACACATCTTTTCAGAGGGGAGATCTCTGTCAGATACTTCGTAGCCCTGTGAGATGGTCACAAACAAAATAGAGCAGCCGAGAAGAGATCACTAGCTCATACGGTTTTAAAATGGTTAGTCTGCTCATTCAAATAAGCATTACCAGCAGTAACATTGAATGTTGGAGCAGGCTTGATGGGCCGAACGGTCTATTCCTGCTCCTATTTCTTATGCTGTTATATTCACAATAAAGGATGGAGCTGTGAATGTGAGCAAAGCTTCTTCAAGGAGATAGATTTTGGGAAACCTTTGGAAAATGGGGAAACAGTAAAACAGGGAGGGAGGAGGGGGAGATGGTTACAGAATGTTGCAGAGACCAAGGCCACTGTTGGAGGAGTGCAGGAAGGGTATGCCGGAATCAGAGATATAAAATCAAAATGTGACAGAGGCAGAATGGTAATGCCTTGGAGGAATTTATAACTGAGATAAGAAAACAACTTATTGAATTGGGAGAAATGGAGCCAATGTGGATCAGTGAGGACTAGAGTGATTGGTGAATGGGACTTAGCCATGACACGATATAGGGGTTTATTTGTATTTGTGACGGGTGCACGCTATTCAGGGACATGACGTGTGTTAGAAGAGACAAAACTGGAAGTGACAACAGCATTGCTACAAATTTCAAAAGCAGTGAGAGCAATAATTGGAGGCAGAAGATGTCCCAGAATTGGATTGACTGGTTTAGCAATGGAATTTGAGATTTGAAGTCCAGCTCCGTGTCAACAGATATTCAAGGATAGATATTATCATACTTAGTCTAATAAACTATCAGCTGGAATTCAGTCAGTAGGATGCCAAATTGGAGAGATTATTATGTTAGATTGATAAAAGTTCTAGTTTCACGTGTTCAAAGTTTATGTTGTTAAGTGCTTCTTGTAAAAGGTTGTAAAGCCATCAGCGTAATGAAGCTTTCTTTCTTCAAAGGGGAGACTTTGTGAAGTCTGATCATTGTGTGTGCTATGCAAGTTAGTGGTGTGTGGCAATATTTACTGTGCAGGATTTTCCAGTTTCCTGCTCAGTAACAAGGGTGGAACTCCCTTGAAGTGTTTTGGTAGGTCACCAGATCAGTTCAAAGCTCAGTGAAATCCACTTCTTCAACAGTCAGTTTGAGTCCGTTTTTTAGCCAGGAAATGTCGCAGAGAAAAGGGACAAGAGGTGAGAAAAACATTGCAATCTATAAATGAAATGAGTTCCCTCAGAGCCTACTGGAAATGAGATATGACTAAGGATAGTCAAGGCAATTGCTGCTAAAATACCTGTAATGGGAACCTGGCTGTTATCTCTGTCGAGCAGTGAAAATCTTCTGCCACCAGTACATGGCTTCTTCCTCAGCAAACAATAAGAATATTGGGATACAATAAGAAGTATTGTTTCTAGCACGCTATATAGACAAAGCATACTGTCCACAGAATACAAAGGGGCGAAGGAAAGGTGAGAATGCAGAATGTATAGTGCCTCCATATGGTGACATTCGTAAACAAGGTACCTTGCAGACTCATGCTATACGACAAGGAACTAGGAGGACACCTGGCTCCCTGAAATGTGGCATACAGGCCCACTGGTGTGTGGTTACATCCTGGTCCCCACAAACTAGATCCATAGCTATGGGTAAATAGCCCCACTGTCTTTTGAGTGTCTCAGGAGAGAAGAAGGCGAAGGGAGTGAGCCCTGATGGTAAATCCACAGTAGTGTATTGTCAGTAGATATCAGGCAGCTTTCCAGCAACAACTGCAGCGGAGCTGCTATCAAACCGTCCTGCTTTCATGCTTTCCTTTGGACAAAAGAAAAGATATATGAGGCAAGATTTTTAACACAGAGGGTGGTGGCTGCCTGGAACTAGCTGCTGGGGGAGGTAGTGGAAGCAGATATGATAGTGACTTTCAAAGGGTATCATGACAAATACATGAAAAGGATGGGAATAGAGGGATATGGTCCCCAGAATAGAGGGATATGGTCCCTGGAATAGAGGGATATGGTCCCTGGAATAGAGGGGTATGGTCCCTGGAATAGAGGGATATGGTCCCTGGAATAGAGGGGTATGGTCCCTGGAATAGAGGGATATGGTCCCTGGAATAGAGGGGTATGGTCCCCGGAATAGAGGGATATGGTCCCCGGAATAGAGGGATATGGTCCCTGGAATAGAGGGGTATGGTCCCTGGAATAGAGGGATATGGTCCCTGGAATAGAGGGGTATGGTCCCTGGAAGGGTAAGGGGTTTTAATTAAGTCAGGCAGCATGGTCAGTGCAGGTTTGGAGGGCGGAAGGGCCTGTTCCTGTGCTGGAATTTTCTTTGTTCTCTGTTCTAAATGAACAATTCTGGGAGGAGGTAGGGTTCTGATCCTTGGGCAACTTGGCTTCTCCGTACCAATTGCCGGGCCTGTACCGTGGAGAGGGATCCCCAGTGTTACGGTTTACGTTGGTACAACGTAGACAGAGACAGTTACAGATTATAAAGTCTCACTCTATTAGCATAGAGCACGAGGGCTTATCCCCAGTGGTGACAGAGATCATTGCATCTCATTGGTTAGCTGCTGCATGCCTCAAGCTGGATAGCCCCCAGTTAATTAGACACTGTTCCATCATGCTTGCTTCAATCAGTGTGTAAAGTCATCCCCCAACTGGCCGGTTACTAATCTAAGGCAAGACAAACTCAATAAGAAACCTGTCTTCCACGTGGCAAGCCCCATGTGTACTGGCTCTACTGATAAATTCGTGACAAAGCTGACATGGCTCAATGTGTCCACTTCTGTGCTTCAAGAAAAACTTCACTCACTCAAAGTGGATCCTTTAACAAGTGACACATCCTTCTGTCAAGGGAAAGCCCACGAGGCAACACATGAGCATGGAGTGGGTTTCACAGTAAAAATGCTCTACTCGCAATTACTGAACCCCCCCGTCAAAGTTTCAGGAAGAGTTCATACTCATCACTTGTTAACAAGTATGGATCCAGTTAACCTCACACCTGTCTACCTCATCTCCTCATCTCAGGTGTCAAGAATCAATTCTATCAAGCACTTGATGCTGTCATCAGCAGAATTTTGATTTGATTTATTATTGTCACATGTATTGGGATACAATAAGAAGTATTGTTTCTAGCACACTATATAGACAAAGCATACTGTCCACAGAATACAAAGGGGTGAAGGAAAGGTGAGAATGCAGAATGTAATGTGACAGTCATATCTAGAATGTAGAGAAATATCAACTTAATATAATGTAGGCCCATTCATTCTCCTTTCCTTCTCCCCTGTGTGTTCTATGAAGAGTATGTTTTCTCTGTATGGCGCACAACAAACAATACTTTTCAGTGTCCTCTTCGTGACAGTTTAAATCTACTGCCTCTCAACCTATACCTCTGACCTCTTGTTTGAGATTGCACCATTACGGGAAATATTTGGTCTACATTTACTTTATCAATCCCTTTTAGTATTTTATATACCTCAATCAGATCCCCTCACATCCTTCTGAGCTCCAGCGAGTACAAGCCCAAACTGTTTAATCTCTTCTCATACACCAACCCCTTCATCCCCGGAATCAACCCGGTGAACCTCCTCTGAACTGCCTGCAATGCCACCACATCCTTCCTCAAATAAACAGACCAAAACTGGACACAATTCAAATATCGGTACAAACAACAGCGTACCCATGTCTGCGGTACAAAGATGTCTGTCAATGAGACCTCAAGTTGACCAGGATCAGAGTTGATGTAAGGGAAGTCCTTGCTGCTGACTGGAGAGTCTGGAGACTAACAGTCAGGAAGGACATTGGAAAATGCTATCATAGGAACGTGGAATTAAGCAAATTCAGCCCTTCGAGAAAGCAAATAATGAGTGGATGGTCAAAAAGTAAGTAAAGTTTATTTATTACTCACAAGTAAGGCTTACTTTAACATTATAATGAAGTCACTGTGAAATTCCCCTAGTCTCCACAGTCCGCCAGTTGTTTGGGTCAATGCACCCAACCAGCACATCTTTCAGATTGTGGAAAAAAACTGGAGCTACCGGAGGAAACCCACACAGACACGGGGAGAGCATGCAGACTCCACACAGATAGTGATCCAAGCTGGGAATTGAACCCAGATCCCTGGCGCTGTGAAGCAGCAATGCTAACCGCCGTGCCACTGTGCCAGCCCAAACCGGCCAAGTGAAAAGAAATCAGTCAACTTTGGACCAACACTATTCAGCTGTGCTAGCTGTAAAAGGGACTGCCATTCACCAATCAGCTTCTACAGCCATAACAGACAATCTGGGTGCAGTCCATCATCTCCCAAGATTCACAATGTGAATAAACAATCCTCAGCCAAAGGTGACTTTTCAGACTTGTCCCTTGTGCTGGGTGAGAGATGGTTAATGTGGTGTCGGAGCCCTTGTTCCTGAGAAATGTGCTGTTTATGGTGCATTTACGCGAACAGGCGCCAGAGTGTGGCGACTGGAGGAATTTTGTAGTAACTTTATTTCAGTGTTAATGTAAGTCTACTTGTGACTAATAAATAAACTTTAACTTTCCATAAAAGGGTCATATGAGCTGCTGGTCCAATCGGAAGTTGAGTTGGGGATTCACTCAGCCTTGCCTGGGCTTGTTCCTGCAATTGGCCTTTGGCATTCCGAGACCTTTTGCTTTTCTCTGTAATGTGTTTAGTTGTTCTGTTAATAAACCTGTTCACTGACCAGAGTTCAAACTTTACCTCACTACACTAGTTTCCCTCAAATCTCTGTATCCCAAACAGACCTGCTGGGCTGTACTCAGAATAAAATATTAACTATTTCAAGCCTGTTTCATCATGTGACCAGAAAATCAATACTTCCATTGAATAAAAAATGTTTCAATGTTGTAATCATTGTCCCTCAATGGGAATGAACCATTGTGGCTGTTCAGATCTGCTTCTGATAAAATGCACACCCCTCTTTGTTAAATTTCAAGTTTGCAGACAGCGAGTCTGGGTTGACTGTTTGAGTTTCTGTAAATGGACACTAGTCCCTGTGAATTCTCCAAGTGATCTTGGTGCATCCTGATTCACTTCAACAAACTACTTTGCTTTCCAGATGTGCAGATTGTCGCCCTCTGTGCAGAGACCACAAAAGAAATCACCTGAGTCTCTGGAATCGATTTTGTGAAGATATGTAGCCAGATCCCATGCTGCTTTTTGATGAGTTTACAAAATGATGGTGACAGCTTGACCAGAGCAATCTGGATGTTTCAGACATGGCAGAGTCAGACCGAAAGGATTCTAACAGGGCACTCACAGGAGGAGAAGCAAGCAAAAAGCAAGGTATTAACAAGTCCGGAATCACTCAATCTGCACATGTCCATGTGGCTGTTTTTACTGTGCTTTGAAAATAGTTCTGTAGGATTGAGATGCTCAGTTCTTTCCCAAAGTTCTGATAGGAATAATCAGCTGTGGGGCTGGTTCTGAGCTGGAACTGGAAGGGTTAACAGAATCAGGCATCCCAGTGACGTTATTACCTTTTCAATCAGTTACTCAGATCAGGATATTAAAGTGAAGTGTGTACGAAGGTTCCTCCTTGTCTGGATAATTCATCACACTTCAAACTGCCAACCCCACACCAAACAACAGAGGAGTTTCCCTGGAAATGTCAATTACTCTGTGTGTCTATCAGGTTACAGATGGATGCAAATACAAATATGCAAATACTTGAGATTTTCAAACTCTCTGCTATATGAAGATTGGTTTATTGAACCAGTTAGACAGGATAGGTTTACTCAGCGCAACAGAGAATTCCTGGAAAATTGCCATTTTAAAAGTAAAAAATTGTACTCTAACCAAATTTATAAAATATTTTGGTTAATATAATGCGAACAACATGTGCTGGGTAAAAAGAGGGAAGATCACATTCCCATTTGATACTGCACAGCTTTTGTATGTCTCAGAATGTGCTGTTGAAAAAAGAACTTGCATTTATGCAGCATCTTAACAATTCCTTACGACATCACTGTTTACTGTAATGCTGAAAAATGTAGCTGTCACTTTGTACAGAACAAGTTGTCAGATGAATGACCAATCTTTATTTTGTA
>NC_137356.1:1831410-1871410 GCF_965287045.1 Carcharhinus amblyrhynchos
TGTGTGTGTGTGTGTGTCTGTGTGTGTGTGTGTGTGTGTGTGTGTGTGTGTGTGTGTGTGTGAGTGAGTGAATGTCAGCTCCTGGAGACTGGATAAATGTTAGGAGCCACAGAGTCAGTATTCAGGCAAGTGAGAAGAAGCCAGTTTACAGGGCAGCTGGACACTGCCCAGACTCCTTTCACATTCTAGCAACTGGAAAATAAGAATTCCCTGTGGCACTCTTCCACTGATTGATGCAGAGTCTGATTTCATGCATTCCTGACAGATATGCTTTGAAGGGCACACAGGGCTTCTACTTCCATACCATAATTCCCTGCGGATGGAGGGCTGCTTCACTCATTCCGAATAAAACCATACCACTGCCACAAAAGACATTTCTCTGCCTGTGGAGCAGGAAACCAGATATTCAATAATCTTATACAGGCAGTCTGAGGGACTGAATATAAACGTTTGCTGTTTAGCTGATTCCTGCTCTCAGGCCTCAGGCGAATGGCCTTCCTCTCCTCTTGTGACAGGATTGAGCATGCTGGGCTGTGTTCATGCAGCTGGACTGGGGTCATTATTGTGACCCTTACTGTGAGTAACATGAGAGAAGAGAATGTGGAGAATGTCTTTCCATCCAATTTGAGTACCTTTTACAGAAGAGGAAACATTTCAGTAATGGGCTGGGAGCCACAATGTCGAAATCATGGCAAATGAAAGAGAGAAATGGAGGTACTTCAGGAAGGTAGTGGCAAGGGTAGTTTTTCGAGCTTGGGTTTTAAAAGCTCCGTGATTGTGAGTGGATATGAAGATCCAGCCGGAGAATCCGCTGCACTGGATTGTTTAATTAGTGCCATTCTCCTCATGGAACTGGTGCTTGGAAGGAATGTGTCTAGAAATGAGGGTACCACTGTTTAGAATGAAACCTGTGTGGGTAGTGCAGGCCTGATGACATTCTCCTTTACACAGTGAAGGCGTGGAGCACAGCATCTGGTCTTACTCAAACTGCAGGATCTTAAAGTTCATCTGGAGCATCTCACAATATGGCAGCATGCCTAACTCTGGGACAGAGTTTGTTGATGGAAATAGAAATGGAGGTAATCATATTTCTGGAAGAAGCTTGAATAATGGGGAAACTGTGAGAGTTCTAGATCAGAGAAATAGGTAGGACAGAGAAATGGGCCAGTATAGAGAGGTATTGGCCAATTGAAGGTGAAATAGGGCAGGTGAGGAGAGGAACCCCTACATACTCTGACCTCAGAAGGGATTAGTTACTTGCTGTCCCATCCGCTATTGTTCTGTAAGAGATAACTGGCCTGGTCTAAACTCAATTCCCTCCTGTGCCGCAAGCTGGAATCTAAAACTCGTAAAAATTGTTCAATCAAAAGCACATTTGACACCACACACTGATCAAAGCATTATCTAACCATTGTGTGACTTTCATCAGTTTCACATGGTAGAAACAGGTAGACAGGCAATTAAAATCACCCAGATCAAACTGTTCTGAATTTTAACCTACTACACTAAGCCTAACTTGCTGGTATCTTTCTCTATATCTACATGTAGAACCCAGAAACCGTCTGTGGAATCTAACTGTAATTTGAACTGGTGGCCTGGGTAGTGAGGCTCCTTTGGTGCTCCTGCAGCTGGTGTTAAGCAGAAGAGGAGCCAAAGAGGCCCCAAAAGGTCACTTTTTACTTTCCTTGTGAGGCTCGGAGGCACCCACAGAGTTGGCTTAAGCCACAGACTCCTCTCTCTTTGCAAAGAAGAACTGACCCAATTCTCAATCCTGATACCTATCTAATACTGACGTGGGGGTTCCATCCCCTGCTATCAGCTATGGGATTTAAATGTCAACATTGGGTGGCATCCATTCTGCTGTCTGCGGGTTGATATTAACTAGAGCCAGCTTTCCCACTGCCAGTTAAAATCCAGGCCAGTTTATTTTCAAAAGCATTCACTTGCTTTTGCCAGTTAACATTCCCAGGACAGGGAGTAAGTCAGAGCACAAAGAAATGGACTGTTGCCAAGTTAAACTTCCAGACTCGAGGACACAAAACATATTTTTGTCAAATTTTTTTTTTGTCTAAAACACTTGCAGCTGTTCTGCCTTTAACTCTGAGCAGATGGCAGAATGTGGTTCAAATGCCTGCCCAATGGCTGCAGGACTGGTGCTGATCACTGTGATCGATGGGGACAGTGAGGTATTAGTGTGAACTCCTGTCTGAATGCAGCTTTTACCATTCCAGTGTCCCTCTCTCATGTACAAGCTGAGGGAGAGATAAACCAAGGTCAGCCCTGTCCTCCTGGTAAAGAGGATTATAATGTACAGCTCAAACGTCTTACAAATAAAGTAGATTTTCAAACTCCTCTCCAGCTGAATCCAGGCTGGGTGTAGAATAGCTCAGAATGCTCACTTACCCTTCTTTTCCTCAACCCAAGATTCCAGGATAAATTCCCACCCTTCAGTCAGCTCAGTTGAACAATGTGTTCTTAACCCTGCTCTGAGTCTGAGCCTCAGCTCTATTTATTCCTTTAACTGTAAAATTCCTGTAAAGGTCATCACAGCAAGAACTGGATCGACAGCAAATGGGAAAAAAAGGATTCCACTGTCTAAAAGCAAGTTAACTATTCCCTCAGAGAAACCGAGATAAGGGGAACAATCTTAAAACGATTGCAAGGAGAATTGTTCAGGAGGGAAATCAGGAAGTATTTTCCACCCAAAGCATGGTGGAAATCTCCCAAAATACCAATGGATCTTGAAACAATTGAAGCTTTCAAGTCTGAGATTGACAGATTTAGTTTTGTTCGGAGTAGTATCAAGGGATAGCTAGGGACAAAGATGCAACAATACGAACCTGAAGCTGATGTGGGTTTATGAAGTCAGTTAATGAGGACGCTGGCTCCAGAGTGTCTGCAATCTCTGAGGGAAGGAAACTATTTAATGTTTCTCCTGCAGAGTCTGTTGGACAATGAGATGTAAAGTGCAACTGCAATCACCAAGAGTCACTTTCATGTCCTACTCAGGAGAGGTGGTGGCATGGTAGTGCTGTCACAGGGTTAGTAATGATGTGGAGATGCCGGTGTTGGACTGGGGTAAACATAGTAGGAAGTCTCACAACACCAGGTTGAGTCCAACAGGTTTATTTGATAGTAAACGCCACTAGCTTTTGGAACGCTGTTCCTTCGTCAGGTGAGTGGAAAGAGATCATTTGGAACTTTCCACTCACCTGACAAAGGAACAGTGTTCTGAAAGCTAGTGGCGTTTACTATCAAATAAACCTGTTGGACTTAACCTGGTGTTGTGAGACTCCTTACAGGACTAGTAATCCAGAGACCCAGCATAGTGTTCTAGGGTCCTGAGTTCAAATCCCGCCACAGCACATGGTGAAATTTAAATTCAGGTTAAAAATCTGGCATTAATGTGAAATTGTTAATTGTAAAGTCCCCTTTGGTTCATTAATATTCTTTAATGATCCAAAGCAATATGGCTGATTCTGAAACTCAGTTCAAGGGCAATTAGGAATAATGTTGGGTCACATTCAGGTTATAAAATAAAACTGTTCTTAGTTCACTGACCTTCAAATAGGGTAATACTGATGGAAGAACATTTTGCTGCAGTTTATCATATGAAAAAGGGTTTGCAGTTTCAGGGACCTTTATTTACAAAATAGTTCAATATATTCAAAGTTATCAAATAAGACAGAGTGTACTACATAGAACCCTTTGACTTGTAGTTTAGCTGTACAAAGATGATTCTAGCCAGATGCGATCCTGGACATTAGACTGTGTAGCCACCGACCAGGGCCCAAAAATGGGGACAGGATGCGTCAATGTGAGGTATCTGAGAAAGACTTCACACAGTCAGCTTGGATGAAAATTTCAACAGCAGATAGACTAATGCAGGGGTGGGTGGGTGTGTTGGAAATGGGCGATGTTACAGAGGGGGGAGGTCGGTAATTTTTGTAACGGAGAGGGTATGGAGTGAGAAGCTCAGCTGGAGGTTGAACATAAGAACATAAGAAATAGGAGCAGGAGTAGGCCATCTAGCCCTTCGAGCCTGCCCCACCATTCAATAAGATCATGGCTGATCTGCCGTGTCTCAGTTCCACTTTCCCGCCCTCTCCCCATAACCCTTAATCCCCTCTCTTATCAAAAACCCATCAACCCGCGTCTTAAATATATTTAGCGAGGCAGCCTCCACCACCTCAACGGGCAGAGAATTGAAGAGGCTGACAGTAACCATTTGATAGAGATGAGAGTGAGAGGACAATCAAGAGGAACTTAATGAATGTAAAAGTTTAAAGAGGCCTCTACACACAGGCCATCTCATAATCACATATCCCTTAGTTTTAGTTATGAATCTGTAACCCACTGTTGTTCTGAACAGCTGAAACTAGAGCTACGTGGCCTCATTTCTCGGCCCCTGTTTATTGACTATTTGGATCATCTTCACATGGATTATTCACAGGTTACCGGGTTCTGTATGCCAAAGCACTATCCTGGTTTAGTGAGATTGGAGTTGTTGAACTTTTTATAAATAAAGTTCCATTTTCAATTGAATTAAAACATCTGCGAGTTACTAGAAGTGTCTGACAGCAAAATCATATCCTAACCTTTCAACATTCAGCGGCTGGTTCTCGTGTGCAGTTTGCAGAGTGAATCCCAGGCTAGCTCCAAGAATGGGTCAATGTGTGTATCAGATGTTGCTATCCAATCCAATCTTTAATCCCTGACAACCTGGAGTCCCTGCCAGAGTCCATCAGAGGAAGATCAGTCAGGGGACTGGAGGGGGAGGAGAGGGGGAATGTCATACTTGGTTGGGTTTGAGCCAGTTCCCATCAGAGAAAACATAAATCTGTGTTCAGCACAGAAGGATCAGGGTAATGATAGTGTGGGATCAGGGTGCTGCACTGTAATGATATAGTAAGATGAGGAGGTATTCATTACAGTGTAAAATGAGACAGCATTGATAATTATATAATGGAGGTGGGTAACATTGATGGGATCTGATTGTGATGTGCTACCTCAAGTGTGAAGGAGGATGTGTTCATAACCAAGCAGCGTTCCAATTATTTCTGAACCTTTCTGCAGAACCCACGTTGAGAAAGCACAGCAAGTTCTAACAGCTTGTCCTTAAATTATTGCAATCTGACTGACCAGAATGATCCAATCATGGTGACTGGCCACACACACGGTGTGATTGGGATTTGAAATGTGACCAGTCTGATTGACACATATAGCTCTCCGTAGTCACGTGACTGTGCTTTGAGGTTGCCTCCGGAGGCAGATATCAGAAGATCAATAAAGCCTCTCACAGAAACAGACACTGAGGAAAACAGCTGGTGTATCTGTCCCGTTCAGATCCTTCAACCAGCTTCTTAATCAAAGTTTTACCTAGGTGCCTTTATTAATGAGAAGAACAAGGTATCGACACAGATATATAACACAACAAACTTTATCAAATATATTAACCTGTAAATTACCCACATTGTACACAAGGAACACCCGAGGTTCAGCTATTCTACCTGTAAAGATGGTCTGGGAGGCTGTAGATCCAGTTCATGAGTCCCTCTGGTTTGTCTTTGCGAAAGCGATTTTCACTGGCTGTTTCTTCCTTGCTTCTTTCCTTCCTTCCTTCTTCGGTCCAGTCCTGGTCATCTCCCATTTCGAGTCTTCGGTCCCAAGATGTCCAGAATGCCTATTTTATCCCCCTGTGACCTCGTGCTTTTATTCCCGACCTGCCTTTGGAGTTCTGCACCGGGGTATCAGAAGGGGTTGGGGGCCGAGCCTTAGTGCCTAATGGTCTAATTGATGACCTGTTGACAGGACACCTGAGCCCCCCCGCACCACCACCACCGCCCCTGCACCTTGGAGTCTGGCCCCATCTAGGGTGCGGACAATAGGCCGATGCACATCAAATAGGAGCGATGACCACTTGATGGGTTATCGATAGGGTGGCACGGTGGTGCAGTGATTAGCACTGCTGCCTCACAGCTCCAGGGAACCGGGTTCGATTCCCGACTTGGGTCATTGTCTGTGTGGAGTCAGACATGTTCTCCCTGTGGCTGCGTGCGTTTCCTCCAGGTGCTCCAGTTTCCTCCCATGATCCAAAAATGTGTGGGTTAGGTTGATTGGCCATGCTAAATTGCCTCTTAGTGTCCCAGGATGCATATGTTAGAGGGATTAGCAGGGTAAAAATGTGGGGTTATGGGGTAGGCCCTACATGGGATTGTTGTTGATGCAGATTCGATGGGCCAAACAGCCTTCTTCTGCACTGGAGGGATCCTATGTCCTTATGATCTATGATAGGGTGGATCCAGACCTGTCGGAGTTCTATACATTCAAACTTTGGCTATTTTCTGGAACTGACTGGTTTAATTTAGAGTGCCCAATTCTTTAATTTCAAATATCCAGTTTTATTTTGAGCTCAGCGCTCACTGCTGTCCCTGTTTGTGAAACATGGTGCCAGACGTGGGATGAAAATAGATTATTGATCCCTAACAAAGGAGCAGAGAGGACACTGAGATCCAAGGAACACAGAAAGGTTCAAAATTGGCAAAACAAAAACTGCTAAAAAAGATAAAGGAAACACAGACAAAGATTGCAATTAAATTAGAATGAGTAAAAATGGCTGCAATAAATTTTCCAAACCCATCTCCAATCCAATTGAAAAATTATGATTGGCAAAACTAATAGTTCTTCCACTTAAAGTGGCAAAATTCTGAAATTGTAATAGTCTTCGTTAACAAGTCCGGATACATGAGTAGCTACACTCCTAACACTCCTGGGGAGGACTGCTGCAAAGTGTATACCCACCAACAGATGTGTCAAACCAACAGATGGCAAAGAGTTTGAAAGCCTTGAATGCACATTTTGAACCTGAGTGAAGGTTGCATTCAGCACTGCGGTTCAGAGCAAAATTAAGATTATTGAATGGAACATAGTAATGCAGGTGGTTGAATCATATAAATTTCAACAGCTAAAATATATATTAGCCTTAGGCGTGAGAGACCCCTCTATTAGGAGAAAGTCTACTACAAGATAAGAAACTGATGTGAAAGAAAGTGATAGACATGTGTCAAGATGCAGAAGTTCTGAAACAGCAGCTAGAGCCTGTGTACGGTCGAGTCAACCAGGAGATACGTTACGCTGAGAGACTGTCCAAGCCAAAAGAACAGAACAATCGCAGACACAGGACAGGATGCAAGTACCGCAGAGGAAAAGTATGCACAGGAAAAGAATTGCCCAGCGTGGAGAAAGCAGTATTTTAACAGAGGCAGAATCATTTTGCATGCAAGTGTTTCATCAGATAAAGGAAAAGTAAGCCCATACATGTGGCCACTGGAGAGGTTTCAGCCTGATGAAACAACTATACAAGTTGGTTCGATCAAGTGACAAATGGTTTGTGTCAGTTACCATGATAACTGCAGAGGGAAAGTATCAAGCCACTAAGAAATGCCAAATAGACATTGAAGCAACATAGGGCCCGATTTTACCATTGCGTCGTGTCCATTTTCGGGAGTGAAAACTTGGTAAAGTTGGGCGTGAAGCGATTAGCACAATCCATGCCCGCATCCACATAGATGCCCACTTTTGCATGCATTTAAATTGAATTAATGGGCTGCCTGTCCAACTTTACCAGCATTTCCCCCCTTTACCATTGCGTTCGCCCATCCAGATTCGGTGCGAAGCAGACATGCTCGGCAAAAGATCTGCTTCAGGCGTTCCAGCTTCTGAAGAGTTAAGTTCAGAGTTTCCAATGGCTGTCTGACTCAGAACAGGGAAGGCAGGTGGGTCAAATGTATCTGCGGTAGGGAGGGGGAAACAGGGGCAGGAGGGACTGCTGCCGCTCTGTGAGTGATTGGTGGGGGGAAGTGGTGGAAAGGATTGCAATCGGCCTGGGTAGTGAGGGGTGGGGGGTGGGTGGATAAGGGGGACAGTTATGTTGTGAGGGTGGGGTGATGTCTGTTGGAGCTATCGCTCTCACTTTTCGCTCCCGGGCTCACTTTTTGTGACCCAAGAGCGATGTGACAGGGGTGCATTTTTCAAATTTGTTTCTCATAGTGATGAAGACTCCAATGGGAGCTGCAGCATTTTGGGCACAATAAGCCCCCCCCCAACAGCCACAGCCTGATTCAGACTGGAGATTATTTTTCAGGCTGAGTGTGTTTGGGGGCGCCTGGGAACAGTTTTCCAAGTCGGATCTAAGTTGTATCCAGATTCAGCACTTAGAATGGCAATGGTAAAATCGGACCCCTAGTGTCCTCCACAGATCAGTGTGAAGTGCCTTTGCTTGGCAAACTGCACGTGAAGCCCTTGAAAGTAAGATTAATGCTAAGTGATGGCATCATACTGAGAGGACAAATGAGTTAACAGTCCAAAGCAATGGGAAGAAGGAAGAGCTGGAGTTCCAGATTAGAGATGGAACACAGAAGGCATTCGTTTCAGCTGAAACCAGCCTAAAGCTTGGACTGATCACCGTGAAATTGCCAGCAGGGATTTGCAATGTGCTACACACAAAAATGGTGGAACTGATTCCAGAGCAGTACAAAGATCACACAATCACAGAACTGTTACGCAGGAGGCCATTTGGCCCATCATGTCTGCACTGGCTCTTCAAACCAGCATTATGTCTTTGTGCCAGTCCCACTGCCTTGCCCCCCAGCCCGTACCCCTGCACATTGTTTCTATTCAAGTAATCACCTAAAACTTTCTGGAATGCCTCTACTCCAGGCAGTGTATCCCAGAGCTGAACCAACTCAAAAACTCCAGCAAGTTAGCCAAACACGATTTCTCCTTTAGAAATCCATGCTGCCAACAGCAAGAGGAAAGCAGCTCACAAGAATTCTCAGCTCTGTTCAGGTGCAACCCGTCTGGCTTGTACAGGTGCCATCTCCTGTACAGCTAGTCCCAGTGTCCCAGGAATCTAAAGCCCTCCCTCCTGCACCATCTTTCCAGCAATGAATTCATCTGCCTTAACCTTCTATTTCTATACTCACTTGCATGTGGCACTGAGAGTAATCCAGACATTACTATGTTTGAGGTTCTGTTTGCTAATTTTCTACCTAACTCCCTAAATTTGGCAGAGCAGTTCAGTTGAGCAGAAGGTGTGTCCTGTAATATGTGTGAAATTATGGATGCCAACAGTATCCTAGATGACCATAGATATTGGGAGCACCCCAGTTTCAGAAACCTGAGCAGGACCTCATCTCCCTTCCTAAGTAAATCATTGGTACCAATGTGGACCATAACCACTAGCTGTTCACCCTCCCCCTGAAGAGTATCCTGTAACTGCTCTATGTGATATCTTTGACCCTGGCACCACGGAGGCAGCATACCATCCTGGAGTCATATCTACCGCCACAGAAACGCCTGTCTGTTCCCCTAACTAATGAATTCTTTATTACTATTGTTCTCCCTTTCTTCTTCCTCCCTTCCTGTACAACCAAGCAGCTTGTGGTGCCATGAACCTGGCTCTGACGGCAGGTGAGGAGAGATTACTGTTTTCAGATGGTCATTGGTCTATGGAAGTCTCTTCCTCAGAGAGCAGTGGAAGCTGGATCATTGAATTTATCCAAGGGGGAGTTGGACAGATTTTGATGAGGGTGTCGAGGTAATGGAGGGGCAGACAGAAAATGGAACTGAGACTATAACCAGCTCAGATCGTACTGAACGTCAGAACAGGCTTGAAGAGCTGAATAGCTTATTCCCATTCCTAAGTCCTAAGTTCCGTTGGAGTGTGTTCCTGGTTCCCCCTCTCATCAATGCTCTGTTGCTTGTTCCTTTTGAATCCTTGTGTAAACAGCTCATGTTGAAGAGTTCATCAGTAATTCCCCACACATGTGAATCACTCTGTTGTCTGGTGCAGCCATTTTGTGTTGTTATTAACTGTGTCAGAAATATTTATTTATTTAGTTTATTAGTGTCACAACTAGGCTTACATTAACACTGAACATAAGAACATAAGAAATAGGAGCAGGAGTAGACCATCTAGCCCTTTGAGCCGGCCCCGCCATTCAATAAGATCATGGCTGATCTGTCATGGCTCAGTTCCACATTCCCGCCCTCTCCCCATAACCCTTAATCCCCTCTCTTATCAAAAACCCATCAACCCGCGTCTTAAAAATATTTAGCGAGGTAGCCTCCACCACTTCAACGGGCAGAGAATTCCAGAGATTCACCACCCTTTGAGTGAAGAAGTTCCTCCTCAACTCCGTTCTAAACCGCCCCCCCTTTATCTTGAGGCTGTGCCCCCTAGTCCTACTGTCCTTTCTGAGCGGGAAGAGTCTCTCCACCTCTATCCTATCCATCCCATTCATCATCTTATATGTCTCAATGAGATCTCCCCTCATTCTTCTAAACTCTAACGAGTACAAGCCCAGTTTATTCAGCCTCTCCTCATAGCTCAACCCCCTCAACTCCGGCATTAGCCTAGTAAACCTCCTCTGCACTCCCTCCAAGGCCAAAATATCCTTGCGTAAGTGCGGTGCCCAAAACTGCACACAGTACTCCAGCTGCGGCCTCACCAATGCCCTATACAGCTGCAGCAAGACCTCCCTACTTTTATATTCAATCCCCCTCGCTATGAAGGCCAGCATCCCATTCGCCTTCCTGACCACCTGCTGCACCTGCAAGCTGGGTTTTTGCGACTCATGCACAAGGACCCCGAGGTCCCTCTGCACCGTCGCCTGCTGCAGTTTTTCGCCCCGTAAGTAATAGTCCTTCCTACCATTATTCCTACCAAAGTGGACCACCTCAGACTTGCCAACATTAAATTCCATTTGCCATTTCCTGGCCCATTCGCCCAGCCTATCTGGATCCTTCTGCAGACTCTCCACACCCTCCGCACAATTTGCCTTTCCCCCAATCTTGGTGTCATCAGCAAATTTCGACACCCTACACTCGGTTCCCTCCTCCAGATCAGCTATATAAATGGTAAATAGCTGAGGCCCCAGCACCGACCCCTGGGGCACCCCTTGAAGATGTTATCTTCTGCCATTGTCATTCCAAGCCTGGATATTGTCCAGGTCTTGCTGCATTTATACATGGACTGCTTCACGATCTGAGGAGTTGTAAATGGTGCTGAACATTGTGCAATCATCAGCGAACATCCCCATTTCTGACCTTCTGATGGAGGAAGGACATGATGAAGCAGCTGAAGGTGTTTGGGCCTAAGACCCTATCCTAAAGAACTCCTGCAGTGATGTCCTGGAGCTGAGATAATTGACCTTCAAACACCACAAACATCTTCCTTTGCACCAGAAATGACTCCAACCAGCAGACGGCTTCCTGCTGTGTCCCATTGACTCCAGTTTTGCTCCGGCTCCATGATTCCTCACTCAATCAAATACTGCCTTGATGTCAAGGGCACTCACTCTCACCTCACCTCTGGAATTCAGCTGTTTTGTCCGTGTTTGAACCAAGGCTGTGATGAGGTCAGGGGCTGAGTGACCCTGGCAGAATCTAAACTGAGCATCAGTGAGAAGGTCATTGTGTGCCACTTTTGATGACCCCTTCCAGCACTTAAGACTGATGGGCTGGTCATTGACTAGGTTGAATTTGTCCTGTTCCTTGTGTACAGAGCAGCTTATGGTTTGGCACGGAATTTTCCACATTGCCAGCTATATGCCAGTGTTGTAATTGTTCTGGCGAGGGCAGCAACAAGTTCTGCAGCACAGGTTTCCAGAACTATTGCCGAAATATTGTCAGGGCCATAGCCTTTACAGAACCCAGTGTCATTGGCAGTTCCTTACCATCACATGGAGTGATCAAATTGGCTGAAGACTGACATCTATGATCTGATGTCTGGATGAGGCTAAGATGGATCATCCACACAGCATTCCTGGCTGAACACTGCTGCAAATGCTTCAATCTTATTCTTATACACTGGTGTGCTGGGCTGTTCCATCATTGAGGATGGGGATATTTGTGGAGCGTCCTCCTCCAGTGAGTTGTTTACTTGTTCACCACCATTATGACTGGATGCAGCAGAACTGCAGAGCTGAGACCTGATCCGTTGGTTGTAAAGTCACTCAGCGTTGTCTTTCACTCACTGCTTACGCTGTTTGGCACGGAAGTAGCATCATGTTGTTGTTTCACCAGGTTGACATCTCATTTTGATGTCTGATAATTTTCCAGCATATCCCTCTGCACTCCACATGAAACCAAAGTTATCTCCGTGTTTGGTGGTAATGGTAGAGTGAGGGATATGCTAAGGCCAAGAGAGTCAGTGTGTGTGGAACTGTATCCGAGTGAGAGTCAGTGTGTGTGGAACTGTATCCGAGTGAGAGTCAGTGTGTGTGGAACTGTATCCCAGTGAGAGTCAGTGTGTGTGGAACTGTATCCCAGTGAGAGTCAGTGTGTGTGGAACTGTATCCCAGTGAGGGTCAGTGTGAGTGGAACTGTATCCCAGTGAGAGTCAGTGTGAGTGGAACTGTATCCCAGTGAGAGTCAGTGTGTGTGGAACTGTATCCCAGTGAGGGTCAGTGTGAGTGGAACTGTATCCCAGTGAGAGTCAGTGTGTATGGAACTGTATCCCAGTGAGAGTCAGTGTGTGTGGAACTGTATCCCAGTGAGAGTCAGTGTGTGTGGAACTGTATCCCAGTGAGAGTCAGTGTGTGTGGAACTGTATCCCAGTGAGGGTCAGTGTGTGTGGGACTGTATCCCAGTGAGAGTCAGTGTGTGTGGAACTGCATCCCAGTGAGAGTCAGTGTGTGTGGAACTGTATCCCAGTGAGAGTCAGTGTGTGTGGGACTGTATCCCAGTGAGAGTCAGTGTGTGTGGGACTGTATCCCAGTGAGAGTCAGTGTGTGTGGAACTGTATCCCAGTGAGAGTCAGTGTGTGTGGAACTGCATCCCAGTGAGAGTCAGTGTGTGTGGAACTGCATCCCAGTGAGAGTCAGTGTGTGTGGAACTGTATCCCAGTGAGAGTCAGTGCGTGTGGAACTGTACCCCAGTGAGAGTCAGTGCGTGTGGAACTGTATCCCAGTGAGAGTCAGTGTGTGTGGAACTGTACCACAGTGAGAGTCAGTGTGTGTGGAACTGTATCCCAGTGAGAGTCAGTGTGTGTGGAACTGTATCCCAGTGAGAGTCAGTGTGTGTGGAACTGTACCCCAGTGAGAGTCAGTGTGTGTGGAACTGTACCCCAGTGAGAGTCAGTGTGTGTGGAACTGTATCCCAGTGAGAGTCAGTGTGTGTGGGACTGTATCCCAGTGAGAGTCAGTGTGTGTGGAACTGTATCCCAGTGAGAGTCAGTGTGTGTGGGACTGTATCCCAGTGAGAGTCAGTGTGTGTGGAACTGTATCCCAGTGAGAGTCAGTGTGTGTGGGACTGTATCCCAGTGAGAGTCAGTGTGTGTGGAACTGTATCCCAGTGAGAGTCAGTGTGTGTGGGACTGTATCCCAGTGAGAGTCAGTGTGTGTGGAACTGTATCCCAGTGAGAGTCAGTGTGTGTGGGACTGTACCCCAGTGAGAGTCAGTGTGTGTGGGACTGTATCCCAGTGAGAGTCAGTGTGTGTGGAACTGTATCCCAGTGAGAGTCAGTGTGTGTGGGACTGTACCCCACTGAAAGTCAGTGTGTGTGGGACTGTATCCCAGTGAGAGTCAGTGTGTGTGGGACTGTACCCCAGTGAGAGTCAGTGTGTGTGGGACTGTATCCCAGTGAGAGTCAGTGTGTGTGGGACTGTATCCCAGTGAGAGTCAGTGTGTGTGGGACTGTACCCCAGTGAGAGTCAGTGTGTGTGGAACTGTATCCCAGTGAGAGTCAGTGTGTGTGGAACTGTATCCCAGTGAGAGTCAGTGTGTGTGGGACTGTATCCCAGTGAGAGTCAGTGTGTGTGGAACTGTATCCCAGTGAGAGTCAGTGTGTGTGGGACTGTACCCCACTGAGAGTCAGTGTGTGTGGGACTGTATCCCAGTGAGAGTCAGTGTGTGTGGGACTGTACCCCAGTGAGAGTCAGTGTGTGTGGGACTGTATCCCAGTGAGAGTCAGTGTGTGTGGGACTGTACCCCAGTGAGAGTCAGTGTGTGTGGAACTGTATCCCAGTGAGAGTCAGTGTGTGTGGGACTGTACCCCAGTGAGAGTCAGTGTGTGTGGAACTGTATCCCAGTGAGAGTCAGTGTGTGTGGGACTGTACCCCAGTGAGAGTCAGTGTGTGTGGAACTGTACCCCAGTGAGAGTCAGTGTGTGTGGGACTGTATCCCATTGAGAGTCAGTGTGTGTGGGACTGTACCCCAGTGAGAGTCAGTGTGTGTGGAACTGTACCCCAGTGAGAGTCAGTGTGTGTGGAACTGTATCCCAGTGAGAGTCAGTGTGTGTGGAACTGTACCCCAGTGAGAGTCAGTGTGTGTGGAACTGTACCCCAGTGAGAGTCAGTGTGTGTGGGACTGTATCCCAGTGAGAGTCAGTGTGTGTGGAACTGTACCCCAGTGAGAGTCAGTGTGTGTCGAACTGTACCCCAGTGAGAGTCAGTGTGTGTGGAACTGTACCCCAGTGAGAGTCAGTGTGTGTGGAACTGTATCCCAGTGAGAGTCAGTGTGTGTGGAACTGTACCCCAGTGAGAGTCAGTGTGTGTAACTGTATCCCAGTGAGAGTCAGTGTGTGTGGAACTGTATCCCAGTGAGAGTCAGTGTGTGTGGAACTGTACCCCAGTGAGAGTCAGTGTGTGTAACTGTATCCCAGTGAGAGTCAGTGTGTGTGGAACTGTATCCCAGTGAGAGTCAGTGTGTGTGGAACTGTATCCTAGTGAGAGTCAGTGTGTGTGTAACTGTATCCCAGTGAGAGTCAGTGTGTGTGGAACTGTACCCCAGTGAGAGTCAGTGTGTGTGGAACTGTATCCCAGTGAGAGTCAGTGTGTGTGGAACTGTACCCCAGTGAGAGTCAGTGTGTGTGGAACTGTATCCCAGTGAGAGTCAGTGTGTGTGGGACTGTACCCCAGTGAGAGTCAGTGTGTGTGGAACTGTATCCCAGTGAGAGTCAGTGTGTGTGGAACTGTACCCCAGTGAGAGTCAGTGTGTGTGGAACTGTACCCCAGTGAGAGTCAGTGTGTGTGGAACTGTACCCCAGTGAGAGTCAGTGTGTGTGGGACTGTACCCCAGTGAGAGTCAGTGTGTGTGGAACTGTATCCCAGTGAGAGTCAGTGTGTGTGGAACTGTACCCCAGTGAGAGTCAGTGTGTGTGGAACTGTACCCCAGTGAGAGTCAGTGTGTGTGGAACTGTACCCCAGTGAGAGTCAGTGTGTGTGGAACTGTATCCCAGTGAGAGTCAGTGTGAGTGGAACTGTATCCCAGTGAGAGTCAGTGTGTGTAGAACTGTATCCCAGTGAGAGTCAGTGTGTGTGGAACTGTACCCCAGTGAGAGTCAGTGTGTGTGGAACTGTACCCCAGTGAGAGTCAGTGTGTGTGGAACTGTACCCCAGTGAGAGTCAGTGTGTGTGGAACTGTATCCCAGTGAGAGTCAGTGTGTGTGGAACTGTACCCCAGTGAGAGTCAGTGTGTGTGGAACTGTATCCCAGTGAGAGTCAGTGTGTGTGGGACTGTATCCCAGTGAGAGTCAGTGTGTGTGGAACTGTACCCCAGTGAGAGTCAGTGTGTGTGGAACTGTATCCCAGTGAGAGTCAGTGTGTGTGGAACTGTACCCCAGTGAGAGTCAGTGTGTGTGGAACTGTATCCCAGTGAGAGTCAGTGTGTGTGGAACTGTATCCCAGTGAGAGTCATTGTGTGTGGAACTGTACCCCAGTGAGAGTCAGTGTGTGTGGAACTGTATCCCAGTGAGAGTCAGTGTGTGTGGGACTGTATCCCAGTGAGAGTCAGTGTGTGTGGAACTGTACCCCAGTGAGAGTCAGTGTGTGTGGGACTGTATCCCAGTGAGAGTCAGTGTGTGTGGAACTGTATCCCAGTGAGAGTCAGTGTGTGTGGAACTGTATCCCAGTGAGAGTCAGTGTGTGTGGAACTGTATCCCAGTGAGAGTCAGTGTGTGTGGGACTGTATCCCAGTGAGAGTCAGTGTGTGTGGAACTGTACCCCAGTGAGAGTCAGTGTGTGTGGGACTGTATCCCAGTGAGAGTCAGTGTGTGTGGAACTGTATCCCAGTGAGAGTCAGTGTGTGTGGAACTGTACCCCAGTGAGAGTCAGTGTGTGTGGGACTGTATCCCAGTGAGAGTCAGTGTGTGTGGAACTGTACCCCAGTGAGAGTCAGTGTGTGTGGAACTGTACCCCAGTGAGAGTCAGTGTGTGTGGAACTGTATCCCAGTGAGAGTCAGTGTGTGTGGAACTGTACCCCAGTGAGAGTCAGTGTGTGTGGAACTGTACCCCAGTGAGAGTCAGTGTGTGTGGGACTGTATCCCAGTGAGAGTCATTGCGTGAATGTTTTGGAATTTTCAGATCTCTGAAGTCTGATGAATTTTCATGTGATGTCACATGTGGTTGGACTTATGCTCTGAACAAACCTACTGATAGTTTCCATAATTAATGTGATGAAAATGTTGTCCAGGTGAACTGGAGTTTACTGTTCTCTAATTGCAATCCTTATAGAAGAAACAAGTGATATGTAGAGCGGTGGTTATGCTTTGAGCTGTTTGTGCAAACAGCAAATTGATACTAAATTGCTCTGTGCTACTTTCGTGCAGCTGGCATCCGAGCACGGAGGGTGAATGAAGACGGAAGTGTCAGAATTTAGAGCCTGCCAATGTGTAATTTTTAAAAGGTGTCCCTTTCTCTTGTGCAAATATCAGCAGTTTGGTTTTTTGGTTGAGTGACACTCAGACATGGTACCTGACAGTGTTTCCAGATTCCTATCCAGCCTCTGAAGATCTCTGCATCTGTCAAGTACTTGCGGTTACAATACTGAGCAAAGCAGATTCACATCAAAGAGACAATGTTCAACGCAAAAAGGAACATTGCGGTTGTTTGTACTGAGGCTTTATTTCACACATTAACTTCATGCAGGTCAAAGATTCACCAGATTCACAGTGCAGAGTTTGTGCTTTAATAATTGGGGGAGTCTAATAGCATTGGTAAATGCATGAACCATTTGAATGGCTGTAAGTTTGGATTCTCTGTTAAAGTTCTCTTCATTCAGCTTGAGTTGGAGTTAGGTTTGAGCTTCCCATTCTGCTCACAGAGTTCCACAGACATTCACTGAGGTACAATTCCTACTCAGCCCACCATCAAGCACTACTTGAAAAGAAAAACTCTAATTAGTTGCAGTGTTGTCTTTGAGTTCCTGCTCACAGGACCCTTGTCACTGTGAACTTCCACAAATGGTAAATCTGAGGGTTGTCCCTGGATGAGATAAGCCACAGTAAATTAGTGAGGGGGCTTTTATTACAATAGACCCAATTGGATTTAATCTCAGTTCCCAGAGATGAAGTGGATTGATTAAGTATACTATCCCCTTCAGTTCCCTAGAGTAGATTCAGCCCTGGCTCCGAGAGGTGAAAGGTCATCCTTCCGGCCTTCTGGTTTAATGGCATCTATTTCAGCCAATTGTTATTTTACCTTCACGAGCTGCAGTCATGTTACATTGCCTCTGCACGCCCTCTTGTTGCTCAGTCTGGCACTTTAAATGACTTCAAATCATGGAATCACAGAATTGTTGCAGCACAGGAGGCCATTTGGTCCATCATGTCTGCACCAGCTCTCTGAAGGGCAATTTGCCTCTTGCCATTCCCATTCCCTTCTCCCCAACACAATATGCATTCTACCCTTCCCGATGACAGTCTAATTTCCTTTTGAGTGTCTCAATTAAACTGGCCTCCAGCACACTCGCAGGGAGTGCATTCCTGACCCTAACAATTCTGTGAAAAAGATTTTTCTCATATTGCTTTTGCTTTTTTTGCTGATTACGTTAGATTTCTGCCCTCCTGTTCTTGAGTGGAAACAGTTTCTTCCTATCTACTTTGTCCAGACCCTCATGATTTTTATACCTCTGTCAAATCTTATCTCAATGTTCTATTCTCCAAGGAAAACAGGCCCAGTTTCTCCAGCCTATCTTCATAACTGAACTCCCTCATCGCAGGAATTATTCCTGCGGATCTTCTCTGCACTCTCTCCAATGCTTCACATCCTTCCTAAAGTGTGAGGCTCAGAACCAGATGCAAGATTCCAGCTGAGGCTGAATTAGTGTCTTGTACAACATAACCTCTGCTTTTGTACTCTATGCCCCTGTTAATAACGTGCAGAATACTGTGTGCTTTCTTCACCAGTCCTGCCACTTCCCACACCCAGTCCTTCTGTTCCTGCAGCCCCTTTAGAGTTCTGTTCTTTACTTTGTATTGTGCAGCCATGTTCTTCCTACCAAAATGAATCATTTCACATTCTCTGCATTGAACTTTATCTGTGACTTGTCTGCCCATTGCATCAACCTGTCTATATCCCTTTGAAACTATATTCCTCACAGTTCACAATGCTTCCAAGTTTCATATTATTTGCAGATGTTGAAATTGTGCTGCATATCCCAAAGTCTAGCTCATTAATAAGTATCAGGAAGAGCAAAAATCCCAACGCTGCTCCTGGGAATCTCCGTGACAAACCTTTCTCCAACCTGAACAACAGAAATATTGAGCTGGGAAAAGGTATCTGCGAGGGAAGGGATCCTTTTAAACTAATTTTGATGTGACTAACTCAGGAGGTTGAAAAAAAGGGATCCAGTTCATCCCTCGTCACTTGGGATACCAAATTGGAACCTTGCCTGGGGACTGCAGGTAACACTAGAATGTAACATTTGCAATTCTTCTGTCCTCTGACACCACCCCTCAGTCTAAGGAAGACTGAAAAGTGATGGACAGTGTCTCCGTCATTTTCACCCTCACTTTCTCAGTATCCTTGGATGTATCATATCTGGTCACATCACATCTTTATCAACTTTAAGTATGAACAGCCTATCCAATATCACCTCCTTATTAACTTTTAAATCCTTCTAGTGTATTAATTACCTCCATGGTCTAGGTAGCATCTTCTTTCTTTGTAAAGATTGATGCAAGGTATTTATTTAATACCTGAGTATATCCTTTGCTTCCGTGTGTAACCACTTTTTGATCCCTGATTGGCTCTATCCTCCTTTTACTGTTGATATGCCTATAGAAGACTTTACCATTCTCTTAGCTGCCAGTCTCTTTTCATACTCTCTCTTTGTTTCTCTTGCTTGCTTTTTTGCCTCCCTGCTTAACCTTCTATATTCAACCGTGTTCTCCATTGTATTATCCACCTGACATCTGTCATGAATACACTTTTTCTGATTCACCCTGTGTAGAAAAGAGAAACCAAAAGAGAAAGTGCTGGAAAATCTCAGCCGGTCTGTGAGGAGAGAAAAGAGGTGACGTTTTGAGTTCAGATGACACTTTGTTGCAGCTCAGAAAGAAAAGGGAGAATTCTCCCTTTCCTGTCTGTTTTTATGTTTCTAACAGTTTATCCTCATATTCCAACTTCTTTCTCCTGATTTATCTTTTAGTCATTCTCTGCTGTTCTTTATATTCTGATCATTCATAGAAACATAGAAAAACTACAGCACAAAACAGGCCCTTCAGCCCACAAGTTGCACCGAACATGTCCCTACCTACTAAGCTTACCTATAACCCTCTAGCTTACTAAGTTCCAAGTACTTATCCAAAAGTCTCTTAAAAGACCCTATCGAATCTGCCTCCACCAACACCGACGGCAGCCGATTCCACACACCCATCATCCTCTGAGTGAAAAACTTACCCCTGACATCTCCTCTGTACCTACTCCCCAGCACCTTAAACCTGTGTCCTCCTGTGGCAGCCATTTCAGCCCTGGGAAGAAGCCTCTGAGCATCCACTCGATCAATACCTCTCAACATCTTATAAACCTCTATCAGGTCACCCCCTCATCCTTCGTCTCTCCAGGGAGAAAAGACCGAGCTCCCTCAACCTATCCTCATAAGGCATGCCACCCAATCCAGGCAACATCCTTATAAATCTCCTGATTTACAAATCATCTGATTTGACACTCACTTCTGTGCGGTTATAAACTCGTTCCTTAAGGTTGATGCTTTCTTTTATTTCTTCAGTTAAGCACAGATAATGGCTCCTCCACTAGAATCTTTCTTTATATTCCAATATAATTATTCTGAGTATTCTGAAATTTCTCCTTAAATGTCTGCCACTACTTCTTTGCTGATCTATTCCCCAGTCTCGAGTCTCAGTTCACTTCACTTAATTCAACGTTCATGTCCACATAGTTGCCCTTATTTAAGTTCAAAATACTAGTTTTAGATCCACTCTTCTCCCTTTCATTAGTAATAATGTGAGAACTTATATTATACACCACCTTTAACATAGAAAATTGGCCTGAAGTCATTGTTCTGAAAGTTGAACTCTATGAGACGGTTATGTTTTAAACTGTTTCCTTTAAGTCAAATACAAAGTAGAGTAGTTTAGAGAAGAGCATATGACCTTGCATGAAATCCGCCTGAAGACAAGCCCATGTGACTTGTTTGTTATGGAGACAGAAATGCAAATTGAAACTTATTGAAGGTGCATATTTTGACATCTTGAAACAAAGAAAGAAATAGCTGCCCTTACTGCAGACTCACGTGGCGGAGTTTTCCTGTGCCCCCCCGTGGGGATCGTAGTGGGTGGGATACAGACAATGCAAAGGTCCGTTGACCTCGGGTGGGATTTTCTGGCCTTGGGCTGAGTGTGGCTGGGAAATCCCACCCAGAGAATCAATCAGAGACAGAAAGACATGAGGAAGAACAAGAAAGAACAAAGAAAAATACAATACAGGCCCTTCGGCCCTCCAAACTTGTGCTGATCATGATGCCCCACCTAAACTGAAAATAAACCTTCTGCCTTTCCTTGAAGACCCATAACAGATGTTGCTATGCCAGAGCAAAAGGACTATTTTGGGTTAATCTCCAAGCAAAGTGCAGATGAGGACAGACCTCTTATCCAAAGAAATGGTGATTGTGGAGAATTAAAGACAGGAGTCACCAGAGGATGTCTTGCTACTGGAAGTCCATTTGATTATGCTTAGAAGATTGAGTGAACGGCACATGATTTAAAGAGGTGTTACAAGATTCACACTGGTGGAACAGGGCAAAGGGATCCTGCTAAAACTGCGAATACCTTGGTACTTTAAACAAGTACATTTCTGCTGACAGTATGATTTAATGTGCAAACACGGGGTGGGGTTTTCAGTTGTGTTAAGAATAATGAACACCCTTACTGTAATTTAGTTAACGGTGCTTACTGAGTAAAGTTTAGTTGAAGTTGATATTAATTTGTTTGTTAGAGTGAAAGTCTTGAAATGTGAAATCTTGTCATGTGATTATTTTGCATTGTTCACTGGAAAATTTGTGTCTCTTTTTCAAAGTTATCGATCTAATGACAACATGGAGAGAGAATAAGGCAAGATGCAGTTAGAGAGGTTTCACAGCTGGAGGTAAGTATGAAGATATTCTTGAGTGCAGAGTGGTGATGAGGGCGATGAGTGGTGATGAGGGGCAATGAGGGGTGACGAGGTGTGATGAGGGCAATGAGGGGTGACGAGGGGTGATGAGGTGTGATGAGTGGTGATGAGGGGCAGTGAGGGGTGATGATTGGTGATGAATAGTGATGAGGGGTGATATAGGGTGATGTGGGGTGATGTAGGGTGACGTAGGGTGATGAGGAGTGATGAGAAGTGATGTGGGGTAATTTGAGGTGATGAGGGGTGATGTAGGGTGATGAGGAGTGAAGGGAGGTGATGTGGGGTGAAGGGGGGTGAAGGGGGTAGTGAGGGGTGATGTGGGGTGAAGGGGGTGATGGGTGGTGGTGTGGGGTGAAGGGGGGTGATGTGGGGTGAAGGGGTTGATGGGTGGTGGTGTGGGGTGATGGGGGGTGGTGAGGGGTGATAGGGGTGCGCTGAAGTCAGTGGACATTTGCGTTGCTTGCCAGCCCAGCCATTGGGAAGCCCAGCGCTGGCGAAAGGGCTGGAGAATACTGCCCTGTGTGTGGGGAGGGAGCTGTGAGGGACATATAGTGTAGGTGGAGTTGGAGGAGGTGGGATGTAAACTGCTGAGGAATGAGGCTATGAGTGATGAGGGTTTTGAAATGAATGGCCTGGAGTATGAGGAAACAGTTTTGATCAGAAAGGACTGGGGTAATGAGAGGGGGGGGTGGTCACTGTGTGGGTGAGGACGGGAATAGCAGAGTTTGAATGTAGTTAAAGCTGTGTTTTAGAGGGTGATGGAGGGGAGCTTTGTAAAAGTCAAATCTGAAGGTGAGCATTGAGGGTTTGAGGAGTGCTGAGGATGAAGTCAGAACAGAGGCAAGCAACTGTCAAACATGGAAAGAAGCAAGCTTGGGAACGCAGTGGATGTGGAGCTGATGTTCAGTCAGGCTAATGGTTCAGTTAAGTGTAGCTGGGACTTGGTTATTGGGCTTAGGGGTCTGGAGATTCTGTATTCCATAATAACACAACATACTGCACTAACATGGACTGTTGTGAGGTACAAAGACACAGGGACAATCTTCCACCTCTGCTCAGTTCTCACCCTCAGTTAGGGGGCAATGTGTTGGAGACCACACGGTGCTGTATTGTAAGGCTGAAGACAGGTATTCCGGGGCTGTTAACTTGAGCCTCTGAGGGCAAGGCAAGTGGGAGAAATCTCACAGCCAATAGTAAGGTCATATATATTTAACACCTTTAATTCAAATAATGTACTAAGATTGTATGGTTCTATGGAAAGCAAAGATGAGGAGGTATGTGGAAAAACCCGGGTAAACAGATAGATTTTGGAGCTGTTTTGTAAGAAGCCAAAACAGAACGTATTTCAGAGTTGCTGATTCTCCAGCTGAATTGGCTAAAGCTGGGCAGTCAGATCAATGAAAAGGCCAGATTTCAACTGAGACTGTGGATGCTGGAGTTCACAGGAAGGGTTAGATTGAGAAGAGATAAGAGGAAGAATAAATATGGGGAGAGGATACACAAATCATAAAATCCATCAGACTGTTTCCATCACTGTACACTCAATCCCAACAGCCCTTTGGACTGAAAGTTAAAAATGAGAACTTCAAAGAGGATTTTACTGATTTATGAGGTCGTTCCAAAATATCCTCAACCAATAAAGAGGCACTGGACTATCGGCAGAGTTTGCCATTCAGACAGGAAGTTGATGCTATAAATATCTCTGAGAATTCTGAGAAAACTTCACAAGCTCTGCAGACTGGATGAAACATGAGATGACAATATTCACTGTCAAATACATTACTACATCTCTCCAAAGTGCACAGCAAGCTGGGCACATACTCCACAGAAAGCCAGTACACCGATAGCCTTCATCCCATCAGTCCCTCAGGAATGAGGGTGACTTGCTTCCACATTAGAAATGAGTTTTTCAGTGACTGAGGAGTCCAATGTGCGACCTGCGGACAGTGTCACAGGAGCAACAGAGGCTGGTTGTTGGAGCGATTGGAGGATCCCAGGTTTGGGGGAGAATCCCAGGTGGGTGGGAGGATGCCCGAATGGGGATACATAACATAAGAACATAAGAAATAGGAGCAGGAGTAGGCCATCTAGCCCTTCGAGCCTGCCCCGCCATTCAATAAGATCATGGCTGATCTGTCGTGGCTCAGTTCCACATTCCCGCCCTCTCCCCATAACCCTTAATCCCCTCGCTTATCAAAAACCCATCAACCCGCGTCTTAAAAATATTTAGCGAGGCAGCCTCCACCACTTCAACGGGCAGAGAATTCCAGAGATTCACCACCCTTTGAGTGAAGAAGTTCCTCCTCAACTCTGTTCTAGACCGCCCCCCCTTTATCTTGAGGCTGCGCCCCCTAGTCCTACTGTACTTTCTGAGTGGGAAGAGTCTCTCCACCTCCATCCTATCCATCCCATTCATCATCTTATACGTCTCAGTGAGATCTCCCCTCATTCTTCTAAACTCTAACGAGTACAAACCTAGTTTATTCAGGCTCTCCTCATAGCTCAACCCCCTAACTCCGGTATCAGCCTAGTAAACCTCCTCTGCACTCCCTCCAAGGCCAAAATATCCTTGCGTAAGTACGGCGCCCAAAACTGCACACAGTACTCCAGCTGGGGCCTCACCAATGCCCTATACAGCTGCAGCAAGACCTCCCTGCTTTTATACTCAATCCCCCTCGCTATGAAGGCCAGCATCCCATTTGCCTTCCTGACCACCTGCTGCACCTGCAAGCTGGGTTTTTGCGACTCATGCACAAGGACCCCGAGGTCCCTCTGCACCGTCGCATGCTGCAGTTTTTCGCCATGTAATTGTCCTTCCTACCATTATTCCTACCAAAGTGGACCACCTCGCACTTGCCAACATTAAATTCCATTTGCCAGTTCCTGGCCCATTCGCCCAGCCTATCTAGATCCTTCTGCAGACTCTCCACACCCTCCGCACAATTTGCCGTTCCACCAATCTTGGTGTCATCAGCAAATTTCGACACCATACACTCGGTTCCCTCCTCCAGATCATCTATATAAATGGTAAATAGCTGAGGCCCCAGCACCGACCCCTGAGGCACTCCACTAGTCACCAACCGCCAATCCGAATAGCACCCATTAACCCCCACTCTCTGCCTCCTATTTGACAGCCAATCCTCTATCCACGCTAACACCCTACCCCCAACTCCATGTGTCTGGGTAGGGGCGGTACTCAGATGGGAGGGGTGCCTGGGTGGTGAGGTGCTCGGGTCAGAGGTGCTTGGGTGGGGGGTGCCTGGGTGGAGGGGTGCACACGTGGTGGGGTGCTCAAGTGGGGGGTGCCTGGGTGGGGGGGGTGCGTGGGTGGGGGGGTGCTCAGGCGGGGGATGCCTGGGTGAGGGGGGTGCCTGGGTGAGAGGTGCACAGGTGGGGGGGGTGCTCAGGCAGGGGATGGCGGGGTGGTGAGGTGCTCAGGTGGGGGATGCCTGGGTGGGGGGGGGGTGCGCGGGTGGGGAGGTGCCTGGGTGGGGGGGGTGCGCGGGTGGGGGGTGCTCAGGCGGGGGATGCCTGGGTGAGGGGGTGCGCGGGTGAGGGGTGCGCGGGTGAGGGGTGCGCGGGTGAGGGGTGCGCGGGTGAGGGGTGCGCGGGTGAGGGGTGCGCAGGTGGGGGGGTGCGCAGGTGGGGGATGCCTCGGCGGTGAGGTGCCTGGATGGTGGGGTGTTGAGGTGGGGGATGCCTGGTTGGGGGTGTGGGGGTGCCCAGGTGGGGGCAGTGTCTGGGTAGAGACGGTGCTCGAATGGGGACGCTGCCTGCGTTGGGGGGTGCACAGAAGGAGAATGCCCAGGTAGGGGCGGTGCCTGGGTGGAGGTGTGCCCGGATGGGGGAGGTGCCTGGGAATGGAGGATGCCCAGGTTGGGGGGAGGGGGGCTGGGATGGGTGCCCAGGTTGCCACAAGTTCCTTTCAGTGTCGACACTGGGTTTCAGCTTGCTCTTAGTAATGAAAGCCGAGGTGTTCAGCTCCTTCCCCTTCAGGTAGCCTTGGGCAGGGGATTCCCAGCTGCCATTGGGGATATTGCAATTTTTCAAGGTGGCTTTGAGGGTATCTGGGAAACGTTTCCTCTGCCTTCTCGCTTGTCGTGTTGAAGTTCTGAGTGAAGATCTTGTTTTGGGAGTCTCGTGTCAGGCATGTGGACAATGTGTCCCACCCAGCATTGAATGCGGTCCAGCCTCAAAGATGGAGATATTAACCTGAATGAGAACACTGGTTTTGGTGCATTTATCCAGCCAATGGATTGCAGAATCTTGTGGAGGCAGCGTTGGTTGTCCTTCTCCAGGGTTTTGAGGTGCCTGTTGTACATCGTCCCCATCTCTGAGCCATACAACAGGCAACTCTTAGGTCCTGGTCTTCAAACTCTCTCTGTCAGATGACTGAAGGTGGTCTCCTGGCACAATGAAGGCGATCCCCTGGCACACTGTAGGTGGTGTTGAACCGTAATGTTGAGATGGTAGGGAAAAACGTCAGTGTGATGACAGGTTCTGGCCTGACCCCGACTGAATGTGAATTGGGACTGTGGTGGGTCTGATGGTCAGGATCACAGCTGGCATGATATCGTGGAGCAGGCACATCTTTAGAGGCAGCTGAAATGGTGGAGGACACGCCATAATCTTTGCAGTTGACAGTGGCCTTTGTGGGATCGGAGAAGGCCATTTACAAGGGTTAGTGTTGTTCCCTGTCACAAACCATGCAGATGTTATCTGGGAGGGTGTCTCAACTTGAAACATGGCTTCATGGTGGTGTGTAGTTTTGATTTTGGGAAGTTGTGAGGAATCACATGAAACCCCAGTGAGAATAACCAGCCTGGCTGTCATGTAACAACTGCTAAAAACTATATATTACATTAAAGAAAAGACAAATACACAGATAGGACTATAATACTCTAAGACAATTAAACATATAAATCATTAAACCCACGCGTGGTTTATGTAGAAATTACCCACTTGTTCCAATATATATCTACGATCCTTAACTCCTTAAGACTTCCCCCTTTCCAAACAACATCCAAATTAAATAAATCTATAAATCAAATTCAGCTTATAGTTACCACATAGTAAAAGGCTGAGGATCAAGCCTGGGAAACATTTTTCCTGGTCCAACAAAAATATTTAAACTGCCTTATTGAAGGTTCCGGCACTACCCTGATTCTAAAACCTCTTTGATGTTAAAATGTCCTCATTACTGTGAAGTTAAACTGGCCAGTCTGCTTCTGCAGGTGCTGGCAATTATACCCTGGTTTCTCTTTGAGTTTCCCCTCTATGTATCTGGGCTGTCTGCATCTCTCACATTCTGCAACTCTCAAAAGTAGCATCTGCATACCTCCCCAGATCTCTCAGTCATCGAGATAAGGGCTATTTAATGACAGGGCTGTTTTTGTTTGATTATGTCTGGGTGCCTGCTAATCTCTTTACTGGGAAAGGTCGCATCTCATCCCTTTTGAATGATGGCTATTGCTGTTGCTAGACAGATCCATGACATGTTTTTATAAAATGAAATGTCTTAATTTGAAAGATGTTTCATTTCACAATCCTTTATTATCATTACATCTTCGTAAAATTTACAAAATTCAAAAACATGCAATAACACAGATTATCCCCCAGAAAATTTACACCCATGGTTCCCAAAATTTTTTATACTTGAGATAAATGTCTGCAATAACATTTTCTCTCCCAGCCACATGAAAGATTTTTAAGTTAAATGGTTACAATAAAACTCCATCAGAATGACTAAGTGCTCCAATCTCAAAACATCTCCAGGAATTTCAAGAAGGTTGTGGTCTTTATAAATATGATCGTCTGGCAAGGTTGCTGGCAACATATAATCTTGAAATGTTGTAATGCCAGTGCTAGGCTTAAAACCTCTTTCTCAATGGCCAGATAGTGCTGCTGGTGCTGATGGTTTAATTTCCCTGAAAAAACCCCACCGGCTTCTCAAGACCAGGTTTGCCTTCTTTCAGTAACACTGCTCTGACACCAGTGTTGCTGCATCCACCACCAGTTTAAACCGCTTGTCGTAATTTGATGCTAAAGCTGGGGTTTGTCCTCAACATGGTTTTAAAGGGTTCAATGTTGTTTGACAGTCCTCAGTTAAAGTGCTTATTCTTTTTCAAGAGCTCTGTGGGTGGCACTAATTCACAGGAAAATCCACTCATGCCCAGAAACCTGAAAATCTCTTTTCTGGTGGTGTGTTCTGGGAAGTCCCAAATGTCCTGGTATTTTCACATCTTGTGGCACCACTTGACCATGTCTCACAATAAGAATATAACATAAGAACATAAGAAATAGGAGCAGGAGTAGGCCATCTAGCCCTTCGAGCCTGCCCCGCCATTCAATAAGATCATGGCTGATCTGTTGTGGCTCAGTTCCACTTTCCCGCCCTCTCCCCATAACCCTTAATCCCCTCTCTTATCAAAAACCCATCAACCCGCATCTTAAATATATTTAGCGAGGCAGCCTGCACCACTTCAACGGGCAGAGAATTCCAGAGATTCACCACCCTGTGAGTGAAGAAGTTCCTCCTCAACTCCGTTCTAAACCGCCTCCCCTTTATCCTGAGGCTGTGCCCTCTAGTCCTACTGTCCTTTCTGAGCGGGAAGAGTCTCTCCACCTCTATCCTATCCATCCCATTCATCATCTTATATGTCTCAATGAGATCTCCCCTCATTCTTCTAAACTCTAACGAGTACAAGCCTAGTTTATTCAGCCTCTCCTCATAGCTCAACCCCCTCAACTCCGGTATCAGCCTAGTAAACCTCCTCTGCACTCCCTCCAAGGCCAAAATATCTTTGCGCAGGTGCGGCGCCCAAAACTGCACACAGTACTCCAGCTGCGGCCTCACCAATGCCCTATACAGCTGCAGCAAGACCTCCCTACTTTTATACTCAATCCCCCTCGCTATGAAGGCCAGCATCCCATTTGCCCTCCTGACCACCTGCTGCACCTGCAAGCTGGGTTTTTGCGACTCATGCACAAGGACCCCGAGGTCCCTCTGAACCGTCGCATGCTGCAGTTTTTCTCCACGTAAGTAATAGTCTTTCCTACCATTATTCCTAACAAAGTGGACCACCTCGCACTTGCCAACATTAAATTCCATTTGCCATTTCCTGGCCCATTCGCCCAGCCTATCTAGATCCTTCTGCAGACTCTCCACACCCTCCACGCAATTTGCCGTTCCACCAATCTTGGTGTCATCAGCAAATTTCGACACCATACACTCGGTTCCCTCCTCCAGATCATCTATATAAATGGTAAATAGCTGAGGCCCCAGCACCGACCCCTGGGGCACTCCACTAGTCACCATCCGCCAATCCGAATAGCACCCATTGACCCCCACTCTCTGCCTCCTATTTGACAGCCAATCCTCTATCCACGCTAACACCCTACCCCCAACTCCATGCCCCCTTACCTTCTGCAATAACCTCTTGTGAGGTACCTTGTCAAACGCCTTCTGAAAATCAAGAAAGACCACATCCACCGGCTCTCCTCTATCCACCGCCCTAGACACATCCTCATAGAACTCCAATAAATTTGTCAGACACGACTTCCCCTTAACGAAACCGTGCTGCGTCTGCTCTATCAAGCAATTCCCCTCAAGATACCTCGCTATTTCCTCCTTGATGACAGATTCTAACATTTTACCTACAACAGACGTTAAACTAACCGGTCTATAATTTCCTGCCTTTTGCCTGCCACCCTTCTTAAACAACGGCGTAACATTAGCCGTTTTCCAATCTTCCGGCACTTCCCCGGAATCCAGCGACGTTTGGAAAATAACCACCAAGGCATCCACTATCACCTTCGCCATTTCTTTCAGAACCCTCGGATGCATTCCATCCGGTCCTGGGGACTTGTCCACAATCAGTCCCACCAGTCTGTCGAGCACCGCCTCTCTAGTAACAATAATGTCATTGAGACCCTCCAGTCCTACCACCTTTCCATCGCTAACACCCGGCAAATTATTCACGTCTTCCTCCGTGAAGACCGAAACAAAAAAGTTATTCAAGACCTCAGCCACTTCCCCATCCCCTACCACTAAGTCCCCCCTCTCATCCTCTAAGGGTCCAACGTTCACCCTAGCCAGCCTCTTCCTTTTTATATATTTATAAAAACTCTTGCTATCCTTTTTTATATTAAGCGCTAGCCCAGCTTCATAGTTTCTCCTACCCTTCTTTATCAACTTCTTTGTCAATCTTTGTTGACATTTAAACCTCTCCCAATCCTCTTCTCGCCCAATACTCTTAGCTACTCTAAACGCCTCCGCTTTTAATTTAACACTTTCCTTCACCTCCTTCGTTATCCACGGCTTATTACCTCTCCTCCTACGGTCCTTTTTAACCATCGGAATAAATTTCTGCTGAGCACCAAGAAAGATCTCCTCAAAGATCCTCCACTGCTCCTCAGCAGACCTACCTTCCAACACACTCCCCCAGTCAACATTCGCCAATTCTTCTCTCATCCTACCGTACTCCCCTCTGTTCAAACAAAGGACGCGTGTCTGGGAACCCACTTTCTCCTCCTCCATCTGCACCAGAAACTCCACCATATAAAGGTCCCTAATTCTACCCGCATCATTACATAACACCAGATCCAAGATAGCTCGCTCCCTCGTCGGCTCCAACACACACTGTTCAAGGAAACTATCCCAGCAGCATTCCAAGAACTCCTCCTCGAGCCCACCGCGTCCAACATGGGTCGACCAATCAATATGTAGATTGAAATCTCCCATAATTATCGCCGTCCCATTCCTGCACGCCGCATTTATTTGCGCGTTAACAGCCCGCCCCACCTCCAGATCATTATTCAGGGGCCTATAGACGACACCCACCAGCATCTTCCTCCCTTTGCTGTTCCTAATCTCCACCCACAACGATTCCACATTCTGCTCTTTGGTTCCTATATCATCCCTTGCTACCACCCTGATGCTATCCTTAATCAGCAGAGCTACACCCCCCGCTTTTTCCTCCTGTCTATCCTTCCTAAACACTTGATACCCCTGGACATTCAGCTCCCAGACTATGCGCCCCAGGTACAAAATTTGAGCCTTAGAAAATTTATTTTTCTCTAGATTCATAACAAGACAGGTTTATTTTAAGCAGTCAGATAGTTTCTTTAGGTGGTGCAGCCACTCTTCCCAACTCTGGCTAAATACCACTAAGTCATCGATATATGCAGCACAGTGACTCAATCCTTGAATAACTCTCTTCATGAACCTCTGAAGTTGTGGGGCGTCCTTCATTCCAAACCACTTAACTTTAAATTGATAAAGCGGAGATCTCATTTACCCTCTTGGTCAAAGGTACTTGCTTACTTGACAATAGCCCTTTAGCAAATCTATTCTGCTGATGAATTTTGACCTTCCAATTATTTTGATGCTGACTTCAACATGTGGAATGGGAAACAAATTCCTCTTGGCTGCAGCATTCACACTCCTGTAGTCCATGCACAATCTCAAAGTTCTATTAGTTTGGACACTGTGATGCTAGTATACCTTTAAGAGTTTGTTTTTTAAATCATGCTCTCTGCAGCTTACAGCCTTAGCAGATGTCATTGGCACTGGGTTGTCTACTCAAAGTCCTTTTATTGCTCCTTCAGCAGTTTAAATAGGGATTCTTTATATTTACTTTGGGAATTAGTTTATGACTTTCAATTGTCAGGAAGAAAACTGGTTGGCGCGTCAGGTACCAGGGGCTCTTTTATGATCAGTTCTGAGCTGCAGGTTTTAGTTTTAGAAGGGACATCAAGCTGAAAGCAGTGTCTCTCTCTCTCTGTCCCTGGTTTTGGGAAATTCTGCTGGTTAGCTGAAAGCCTTCCTGCAGTAGAAAATCTGCTGTTGTGGCTTGATCAGAGTCTGTCTCTGGTGTTCTGGGAAGCTGTTCTGACTGCAAGCTGTTCTGTCTTTCAAGAGAATTGCAGGATTCATCCAAAGGTCTCAGTTCCCTATATCATGTAAACATTAGCCTTTGCTGTGTTAAACCTGTGGAAGAGTTTTTGTTTATGGGATTGGTTTGATTGGAACATCTTCGATATATTTGTTCAGGGTTATATATGATTGTGGTTGTTTTGTTTTTGTTTGAAATTGATAAAAAGTTATTGCTAATTTTTTTTCCCATATATCTTAACTGTATTCTTAAACTTTGTTTTGTAAAAGCTCATGGTGGGTCATTTGAATCCTACTTCAGTTAAAACATCTCATTCTCACCCAGGCCAAATTCAAACTGCACAATGTATGATCTAGGCGAACTCCATAAAACACCATGGAGTTTCTGACCTGAACCATAATAGGCACCATGATGAAAGGGGAGCTCCAATCACTGGAACTCAATTCAATCATGTTATTCTGAGGTATATACTCAGTTTCCTTCTGGACCTGTGTTAACATAGCCGGATTTAACATATATGGATGTTGTTTGATGGGAACAGTGTCCCCCACATCTATGTCATGTGCTGCTAACCCCGTTCTACATAGTTTATTTCCTCAAATACATTTATAGGAATATGTTGACTCTGTCAGTATGTTTTGCCTCTTATATGGGAAATGACTTAACCAGTGGTTTAAATTCTCCAGTACTTCCTCATTGTCTAAATGAATTATAGAGAAGTTACTGTCACAATTTAACCGCTCTTTTTTCTCCTGCATCGTTATTATCAAGGCTTCATACTTGTTCTCTTCTCCTCTATTCCAATACTTCTTTAGTATGTTCACATGACACACTCTGTGCGTGAATTGCGCACAGATAGTTTACCTTGTTCAATCTCCTTTCTATGTGAATCTAGTAGTCAGGGATTGATCTGGCACAGGTAATAATATAAGCACTCTCCCTCTTGTGCAAAACTGTAACTCTGGGCCTTCCTATCAGTTTAAATGGAATACATTTGGTCGACTCATTTGGTGTATCCCTGATCGTAAATAATAAAACTGGAATCCCTTTGTCCCAATCATGAGGGTAATCTTGGCTATAAACTCTCATTGTGGTTTTGAAATGTTGGTGCCACCTCTCTCATGCTCCCTGGGGCTCTGAATGATAAACTGGTGATCTGAACTTTTTTATCTCCAGGCTATTCATGACTTCTGTGAATAGTCCTGACATAAAATTTGACCCTTGCTCTGATTGTATCTCCTTTGGTAAACCTTATCTAGTAAAGAAACTGGTTGACTCCTCTCCTAACTATAATGGTTTTGAAGGATAAGCAGTCAGGTCAATATGTCCATGACAGTATGCAAATATTTGTTCCCATATTGTGTTCTCGGAGACAGCCCAATCGATTAGGACCCTTGTAAAAGCTTCTTGAAAGGCTGGGATAGGGATCAGAGGTGAGGGATTAATTACAGCTTGCAGTTTCCCTATTAGCTGATAGAGGTGACAGGGTTAAGAAAAGGTGGCGACATCCTTGTGTACTCCGGGCCAGTAAAACTGTCTTTAGATTTTGTCTTGGCTTTTCTTTATTCCGAGGAGTTCCCCTAGTGGAATATTACCAGCTGTCCTCAGATTTTTTTCTGTACTTGCAAGGTAATATTTGGTGTGCTTTGGCCCATTTGTCCTCTGCACTATCATATGATGGTCACCATTTTCTCATTAATATGTGAACCTGAACACAATGATGCTGGGGAATATTTTGAGTTTCCAATGCTGAGTAAGTGGTCTGGTAGATTTGTTTTAATTTTGAGTCACTCTGCTATAATTCAGTCAAACTCTTTGAACTGAACTGATCAGTCTCTTTCTCTGTGTCTGCTGCTTTCTCATTTATCCTGCTAAAGATTGCATTAGATAACCAGATCTCACTGGCTTCACAACTCCACTCTCTTTTGTCTTATCTTACGAGCGTCTGATCTCATCAATACATAATGCAGAAATATCCCAGGATGGTCTGTTGGTAATTTCTCTGAGGCTGGATCCACTATCAGCTGTTCAACTACAGTAGGCAGCACTACCATCTGTGATCTTGCTATATCATTCCTTGGAATGAATTGAATGTCTGCAATGGACAAGGTTTCTAACACTGTATCCCCTGCCTTCAAGCTATTTTTAAAGCTTTATTCTCCCATCCTATCCTGTCCACATGGAAATACTTTACTGGTACAGGCAAAATCTTTAAATACATCTGCCACCTGCAGGCCACTGTGTCCCTCTACAATTGGTGCAAACTGAAACCTGACTGGCTTCTCTTGCTTTCCTGAGTCTAGTTTCTTTATTCCCTGTTTAAGGTTGATAACCTCAACTGGCAACTATTTAATCCCCAGTAAAATGATCTTGTATGGCCCAGTTTATTGCAGTGAAAACATCTAACCTTTCTCAGATTTCTCACCACTCCAACAGAGTCTGTGTCACTTTGAGGCGAAGCCTTCTTTGAGTTTCCCACACAATGGAGCAAGGCACAAGGGAAGAAAAAGACCGAAAGGCTTCTGATGTCACACATAGACAGCAGAAGCTGAAAGGTTCCAGCAAACAGCACAGAAAGGTGCTTCTAGTCAGGAAACCAGTGGGGAGATGTTCAGCTATGTACAAAGCTGTCCCCAAATTGGAATGAAATGCAGAGACATTTTTCTGTGCTTTTAAGGAAATAGCTAAACAGATGAAATGGCCACATTTGGACCCTGCTGTTACAGGCTAGACTGTAGGTAGGGCTGGTCAAATCTGTGTGTCTTTCTCAGAGTGAACGTCTAGGGACTATGAGACATGAAGAAAGCTAGTTTGGGTGCTTACCAGCTGGTACTGGAGCTTACACACTAAAATTCCGAGCTGTAAGGAAATAGTCTGGACAGACTTACATTGAATTTGAAAGGGTGAAACAAAGTCACTTTGCTAGATGGGTGCGAGCGTTAAAAGTAGAAGAAACATTTAGAGATAATTCTGCTGGAACAATATGAAAGTGGTGATGAGCTGCTTTCTTGAGCCATTGCAATCTGTGTGGTGTAGATACACCCACAGTGCTGTTAGGGAGAGGGTTCCAGGATTTTGATCCAGCAATGTGAAGGAATGGTGATATATTTCCAAGTCAGGATGATGAGTGACTTGGAGAGGAATTTGCAGGTGGTGATGCTATATAAATTTAATTGTTGTTGTTGACTGGAATAACAAGGTCCAGTTGAAATGTGGTGTGATTCCAGTGCAGCCAGAGTGTGGAGCACATTCTGCCTATTTACACTCCCTCCCATCCCAAGGATTTGGGGAAGGAGAAGCCTGCAATTCTAGAGCCAGCTGCTGGGAGAGGTTCCAAAGATCATTAAACTGTAAGAGAAAGTGAACAGGAGATGGTCTCTCTTTTGCCTTCCTGCCTGATCCTCTCAGACCCTTCGATCCAAGGCACAATACTGAGCAGCAGTCTCCAGGATGCTTTAGGAAGTGCACTCCACTGTATGAACATGAGGTGGGAGCTGAGAGAACACCCATGAGAATGTTTAATCTAAGTCTATTCTACCAATAACTTCTCTTTAATTGACCTCAAAGTTTGTCTATTCAGATAATTTCCTCACTGAAATTCCCCAGGAAATAATCTTAAAGGGAAGCCTGTGTAATAGTGAAATACCACAACAATGCTCCAGAGCCCAGACTAATGTGCACAGTGCCATGATGAATCAATTTAATCACATATGAATGTGGTCACTCCCTATTCTGGCCCCAGTCGAGTTTAATGGTGTTATTTAGTTTAGTGGGATACTTGATTTCTGCTAATACAGTTTGGTCAATTCTCTGACGTGCAATATCTTGTTGTTTAGTTAGAATGGGAATTTGTCTAAACTCAGACGAGCTCTGTGTGGTTATTACTCAGATTCACATAGTTTAGAAGAATACGAAACACAGGAAATTCTGGAAATGTGCAACAGGACCTTAAGCATCCCCAGTGAAAACATTAAGATGTCTTTTTGATTTTGAGTGTTGTGCTGTGTAATTTCAGTGTGCCGTGCTTACATTTCAGATTTCATGGGTTTGTGGATTTTCCTCTTTACTGTAATGGTGATCGGGGTTTCAGGTACGTTTTGATACAGGCTCCACACTCTCAGCTGAATGCTGGCTGGGGTAGGGGAGAGTTTGCACTGAGCAGGGTTGTTGTAGGGGAGTAAGCCTGTGTGTTAAAGTGGACACTCACCAAGATAGATCCATTAAGGAGAAGAAAGGATTCCTCACAGCTCACAGTTAAAGCCCCAGTTACAGGTCTGCCTGTCCTTTCAATCTTTGTGTTCCTGCAGGGAGAAGAAAAGAGGTGAGGCCTAATCAGCAAGGGTGAACAAACCGTTATAATATGCCACAAAAACCGCACTAATTACACTGACCATACAAGACAGAATGTGAGTTTGGCAGTCACAGTAAGTTTAGAATTCCCAGCTGCTGTTTCTCAGTTATCCAGGTATGGACAGATTGTTGTTGTAAAGTTCTGTTTATTTGAATAGAAGCCATGGCTTGTGAGTGCTGTTTGAAGTGAAGATTCTGTAGTTTGTCACTCAGTGCCCCAGACACTCTCCAGACAGTCAACGTCTGCAACCAGTTTGTGGGATTTAATTGCTACATTATACTTGGTAAATGAGGTGTGGAAAACAGTCATGTGAGCAGGCAATACAGCCGTCTCCTACATGCCAGTATGATGCAGGCTGCAGATAACAGTGAGAGCCTTCAGACTAACACACAGAAATGATTTGGGAATCTCCCTTTCAAAGAAGGTTTCACTATCAGGCAGTGTGCTTCTATCACTGACCACTGCTTATCGTTCCTCACATGTTCTGTGTTCCCTCTGGCTCCTGCTGACTTCTCTGACATTCTCCTAACTGTTTTACCAATTATAGGTGTACTTGTGCCCCTGGGTTTTTTTGTTACTAAGAGTTGGTGCTGATGTGTACTGTTCTGACAATCCTGAGGGGTTTAGTTGTCTGATCTCTGTTCTGTTGCACCTCCAAGTGGAATATTTGTCTAGTTTTGCTGTGTGCTGTTGTACTTTGTCTCTAATCCCTGTGAATGATCTCTGTGTAATCTTGCTTGTGCAGTGATGACAGTGCAAGATGATAAAGAAATATATAAATGCCATAAATTTGAAATTGAAATGCAGAGATGCAGGGTACAGCCTGTCTGTCAAAAATTTCTTGGCAGTATGAGGGGAGAGATAGACTGGTCTGGGTAAAACAGTTCCCCTTGGTGGAGAACTCTAAAACCAGAGAACATAGATTCAAGATAAATGGCAGTGGGTGGAGAAGGAGCATGAGAAAGAACTGTTTATGTGCAGAGGGTGGTGGGTGTCTGAAATTTGCTGCCCGAGTTGGTGGAGGAGGCAGAGATGCTAAATTCTTTTAAAAAGTACCTGGATCTGCACTTTAACATACAGAAATGCTGTAAGCTACAGGAATATGGGCCAGGTGCAGGAAGGTGAGATTAAAGAGGGCACATGGGTGTTCTCGGGCTGGCATGGGCAAGATGGGCTGGATGGCCTCCTTTCCTATGGTTGTATGGTAAGGTGGTTAGTATTGCTGTCTCAGTGCCAGGAATCTGGGTTCAAATCCAACCTTGGCTCACTGTCTGTGTGGAGTTTGCACATTCTCTCCGTGTCTGCATGGGTTTCCTCCGGGTGCTCCGGTTTCCTCTCACACTCCAAAGATGTGCAGATTAGGTGGATTGACCATGCTATATTGACCCTAATGTCGCAATATGTGTAGGTTGGATGGGTTAGTCATGATAAATGTGTGGGGTTACAGGGAAAGGGCCTGGGAAAGACACGCTGTCATAGAGTTGGTGCAGACTCAATGGGCCAAATGGCCTCCTTCTACACTGCAGGCATTTTATGAAACAATGGTTTTACAAAACTTGTTGCATGTCCATTTGCATTACTTGAGCTGCCAACAAACAAAATCACCAGCTGGATCTAGTCTGCAGTCAAACAGGCAGACTCAGTGTTATGACAGTGGGATTCAGCCAGGATGTACTGTTTACACTCATTGATTCTGACATCTTAATTCACCGTTCTTTAAACTCGCAGCAATTTCCAGAAAATATGTTGCAATCATACTTATCTGACTGTAAAGCAGGCGTGACACGGAGCCCAAACAAAACTAGAACTACCCTGACAAAAGGCAACTGGGTATCTTCTAACTGCACAGTGCAGTCCTCATTCAACCCAGCCACATCTATTACATCCATGTAATGCCAAAGAATTCCTGCCACTTAGCAAATGCTATTTCCAGTCAAGTAGCAGGGAAGTGCACCGATTCCTGGAAAGTCCCAAGTCAAAGATTCATCCCCGATCCCACTTTTTCAAATCACACGGCCAACTGAGACAGAGCACTCTGCCCCCAGTCTGTCTGTCATGGATTTCGTTTTGAGTAAAAGGAGAATGCTGAATTGATCGTGTTTACCGTGACAGTATAACCTTTTCTCACAACTCAACGTGGGGGCCGGGGAACTGCTGGACCCTCAGACACACTCCAAACTTAGTCATGTTACACAGTAACGTTCACTCTACTCAGATTCATCAAACACTCCCAGGACAGGTGCAGCACGGGGTTAGATACAGAGTAAAGCTCCCTCTACACTGTCCCCATCAAACACTCCCAGGACAGGTACAGCACGGGGTTAGATACAGAGTAAAGCTTCCTCCACGCTGTCCCCATCAAACACTCCCAGGACAGGTACAGCACAAGGTTAGGTATAGAGTAAAGCTCCCTCTACACTGTCCCCATCAAACACTCCCAGGACAGGTACAGCACGGGGTTAGATACAGAGTAAAGCTCCCTCTACACTGTCCCCCATCAAACACTCCCAGGACAGGTACAGCACGGGATTAGATACAGAGTAAAGCTCCCTCTACACTGTCCCCCATCAAACACTTCCAGGACAGGTACAGCACGGGGTTAGATACAGAGTAAAGCTCCCTCTACACTGTCCCCATCAAACACTCCCTAATCGCCTTTAAGAAGATGCTGAGAAGCTGCCTTCTTGAACCGCTGCTGTCCGTGTAATGTAGGTACACCCACAGTGCTGTTAGAGAGGGAGTTCATAGAATCTCTACACCAAATGGCTGTGGAGTCAGAGTCATTGAGTATGTTCAAAGCAGAGGCTGATAGATTGAGAGATACCAATGACATCAAGAGATTCAGGAATAGTGCAAGGAGATGACATTGAGATAGAAGATTACCATTAGTTAAACGGTAAAGCACACTCTACTCTTCCTAAATGGCCTAATCCTGCTCCTTTACTGCTAAAGGCAGGATGACCACCAGGTCGATCCACAGTTACCAAGGCCGATAGTGAGCACCAGATGGGTTCAGTCATTCTTGTTGAACGGTGGGGATTTTAAAAATATATAAATAATACTTGAACTCAAAGAGACACAACGTACAAATTTGCCCAAGTATTATGCATTGAATATATTTTATAATTTAGATTGGGTCGATGAGTATTAATTCATTTGGAAAAGAATTCCTGAAGCAAAGAGTTTTGAGAATGACTGAGGTGGTATGTGCAGTATATAGCCCCCTCTGTTGCATTCCAATAATATGGCTGGATTCTAGCCACAGTTTGATACATCCTTCAGAAAGCTGCTTTACATCACATATCACATATATCCAAGCAAGCTGGAGACCATTCAGCCCATCATTCCTGGTGCTAGACCCTGAATGGACAAGCTTCTACTTTCTAACTATATTCAATTATCAATTTTATTTTCCTTTATTTTCATGCTGTGTTACAAGAAAAAGGGAATTTCCTTGGGACTTTTTCTGCTCTCTGGCTGTAACATTGGGGAAAAATCCTATTCTGTGTTTAAATGGTATTTCCAGCAAACTGCAGCTTGTGGAGCTGGAGGGACAGTTTGGAGAATCTGGAGGAAGTATTTCTATTTTGGAGGAAGTTTTTATTAGCTTTATCCCTTTTGCTACAGGATTTGGTTCACTTACTGCTGCTTCTGTAGGTTGCTGAGTGGATTTTGTTGTAGTCACTAATTTTCTAACAGATCATTCAGACGGTGGGATTGATTAACTCCAACTACTCTGTTCAGGTGTTTACATGACATGTTGTTTGTGCAAATTTCACCTGGAGGTCTAAATGATTGTCTAAGTACAGTTGTAATATCCTTTCTTATGGGATATCTTGGGTAGTATTGAGTGAAAGAGCAAATCCAGAACCAGCAGAAGTACAGAGCAAGTGGTTTGATGGTGGGTGTTGGTGTGGCCACTCCCTCGATTTGAGGATGGTGTCTATTCAGTATGGTGTGGGTCCTCATGACTGAACAGGCCAGTCCTCCACCCATGGACCTTTGGGCACAGAGAGCACAATGTCCCACCAGGTAGTGGGATCCGGAGAGCAGGATTCATATCCTTTTCTTTCCTTCTCTTCCATCTCTCTGCCTCATCATTGAGGTGTAGAGGCTCAAAGCGTGAAGCAGTTTGATGGGTAGGTTTTCACCATTCTGAATGGTTGAAAGCAATCTCCTTCCAATCATTAACATCAGTGCTGCCACACTGTGAGGAGATGGTCAGAGTGTCTATGAAGCATCTTCTTTGTCCTCCCTGGAACACTGGCCTTTTGAGAGAACAGGACCTGGCTGGAGAGACCACTCCCCGCCATCTAGACAGTCTCCAGTCCATCATGGTT